>NC_054081.1:21350976-21480976 GCF_017562075.2 Anopheles merus
ATTTGCGCTTAATATTATTTTTGCGTGTAATGTTTCTGACAGCAATGAGGGGGGCGTAAAGCAAACCTTGCAGAACAGCGTCGATTGCTTCGTAGGACTTTCATTCCGTTGGATCTCACAGACCAAGCGTAAGCATCGTTTATAGTATGCGTTTATTAACAGGCCTTCTTTCAGCGCTACACCTGATGCTATGTGGCTCGCTAATGGGAAGACAAATTCGCTTGCACCGCCGTGGCCATTTCTGCTACGTTCTTATCGTTCCGCAAACCCGTATTTACGATCAACATGATCGTCGAACAGCGTCGCTTATGCGCGTATCGCTTCTCGACAGTCTGCAATGGTTGGTGACAAGGACAAGGGACCGACCCCAACTACTCTCTGTCACATGATCGTTGCTCCCTTCGCGTCGCAATGTGCCGATCATTGCAAGCAACTGATACCATTGCTCGATGCCCGCGGTTACACGATTGGCCCTTTCTTCGTTTGGGTAATGATGCAAGTACGCCGTTATTTGGTGACCGTTTGCAAAATTGGCTACAGCTAATCTAACTATTTTGTAGCAAATACTGCTGAAATGTGTTTGGCCGCATCGTATCAATTCCACCCTCGCCAAGTAGCTCCTGTCGAACGTCAGCGAACTGGAGATGACTCGATAATGACGTGTTCTGCATCCTTTGGGAAAACGATACTAAAATTGCATTCCAGGGCAATATGAATCCTTACCTATGAAACCTTACCCCTGAATGCACCTGAGACAAATGAAATGACATGTGAAACGACTAAAACTACTTTTTCGCGAAACACCGCACTGAGATTAATAAAACAATATTATTATTTTTTAACTACAATTTTATTCGCTTCCTCACAAATCCACCTCCAGAACTAGAATGAGTCCACGAAAATTTCCGCGTCTTCATCAATCGCCATTGATCCGCCGAACCTGATGAAGTGAATAGTGACAAGTGCAGTCCTGTGAATGTTTAGCTCCCGTTTGTGCACTGTGAATACTTGTGTAATAGAAATCTAATTGTTATATTGCTAATTTTGCTAAATGTTTATGGTTATACTACCTGCAGTATCATTTATTAGTTTTTGTATTATTGTTTTGTGTATGTAAAACTTGCTCGACCGCGTCACTGCGATGTCGACAGTGATTAATCTTTGCTCAGTATGTTTTTTTGTTCGTGCTAGACATACGTATCGTTGTCCGATTGTCAAGACGTGTACACGATTGTAAGCGTTTGATATAGCAGGTTGTAGTAGAGAAGTGTTAGTGTGCATTTGCTGTTTTCCTTCATTCATGTCTGTGTGAGACAGTTTTAATCTAAAACAGCTCGCCCGAGTTTTATTTTTACGACATGGAGTGTTAAGCATGCTCCGCCGTTGTTAATTAACACTTTGACTGCCGGCCTGACGTGACAGTTTTTGAGTGAGCACGTAGCGCATGGCAAGAGAGCGATGAGAACGACGGTTTCTCTTGCCATTGTTATCACTCTTTTGTTTCATTGCGATAAGCGGCGTAGCACATGTCGTTCTCGTTCTCTCTTTCCTACCTTATTCGTTCTCAAGAGAATCACTGAGCGTCACATCCAATGCTGAACGGTGAGCAAAACCGTCATGCGAATTTATATGACACGGCGCTTAAAGTGTTAACGATGACCCGATTTTGTGTGCATGGAAATGTAGTGGGAACTTTCATCGTCGCTGCGTTACCCCCACGCTCTCGAAAACAGCGGCCAAAATAATTAATGAAAACAAGAATGTGCTGTATATGTATGATAAATGTTCAAAACACAAATCAGGCTTGGCGGATATGGATGGGATGTGAGTTTATAGTACGATTTACTTACACAATCCATAGAAAATTTGGAGTCTGTTGTGGGCATCCGTGCCGACCCCTGGACTTGCCGTGGTAGTTGTGTTACCACTGGTCAATGTCCAGGGGACGACAGTGTGTCACGCACACTGTCGTACGCACACTAAGCGCGGGCCGCTTAGTGTGTGTGGTGCGCTCGGACAAGTAAGTGTTGCGAGCAGCCGGTCGAGCAGGGCTCCCGGCAGCGCACGGTACGGCTGGCGCGCGGCCGTGTATTTTAATGTGTATTGTGCTTGTGAGTTTATATTTATTTTGTATACTGTTATATTAGTTTTTAATAAAGTACCTGATGCAAGCAAAAGACACAACAGTGGCGATCGAGCGCGTCGGTTGGAGCCGGCGCCATCGCGATGGCACGGGTCCCCGCGACAGTGGGACGCCGTTGGACGAGGACCGCTGCCGCCGCCGCCGTTAAGAACGTGGCCCCGGCTGTCGTCCCGCGATGGGGACAGAAGGGACAGCCGCACACACACACTCGGCGATGTTTGATTCGCCGGGCTGCAGGGCCAGGGAGCGCCGGCAATGGAAAGGTCGAAGCCTGATTGCCGGGCCATCTGCGGCGACGCTAGGTGTCATGGTCGAACCGAATCATTGCGTACGAAGACATTCTCGCACGTTTGCAAGTCCTGATGAACGAAATCACTGCGATTTCCATGTCTAGCAGTTTCTTGGGGGCGAATTTTTCGCATAGCTGTTCGAAGCTTGTCAACAAATTCGGCTTCGTTCGGGTTTTCGGAGTCGTTTACGAAAAACTCAGACGGTATTCGGAGAGTTGTGCCATATACCATCTCAGCAGGCGATGACTTAAGGTCTTCCTTGTAGGCTGAACGCAGCCCGAGTAAGATCATTGGCAAATGCTCGCTCCAGTGCTCGGGGTCGTGGCAGAGAATAGATGCCATCGTTCGATAATCCCATTTGACTGCGGGTGGTATGCAGTCGTGCGCAGGTGGCTGGATCCGAGCAAGCGAGTCAGTTCCCCGAAAAGCGTTGATTCAAATTGGCGTCCTTGGTCAGACGTAATGAAAGATGGAACACCAAACCGGGCTATCCATCCACAAACTAGAGCTTCGGCAACTGTTTCCGCGGTCATATCTGGAATTGTACTCGCTTCAGGCCAACGCGTGAACCTGTCGATGACCGTTAAACAATAACGGTTGTCCTTACTTGGAGGGAAGGGTCCCACGATATCGATGTTTACATGTGAAAATCGGCTGTTCGGAGCCGAATATCGGGATATAGGTGATTGTGTGTGTCGCGTCACCTTCGAACGTTGGCATGGCAAGCAGCTCCTAGCGAAAGCAATACTATCCTTCCGGATGCTTGGCCAAACAAATCGCTTCGTCATTAATTTGGCCGTTGTAAGGGTGCCAGGATGAGATAATTGGTGCATTGCCTGCAACGCAGCGTTCCGAAAGCGTTCCGTTATGAAAGGGCGGATGCGATTCCCAGTGCAGTCACATAAAAGTTGTTTGGTGCTGCCTGGAATGGTAAAATATTTTAGATTTAGCAAACTTTCGATTTTACCTTGTGCGATGTTCTGGAGCTGCTGATCGTCTTTTTGGTCTTCCGCAAGTGCTTCATAATCCAGTGATGGCGCTGGATGTATAGCATTAATGCGAGAGAGCAAGTCAGCCACGATGTTGTCCTTTCCCACAATGTGACGGATGTCCGTTGTGATCTGTCCAATCACATCCATCTGGCGAGCTTGACGGTCCGAGGCTTTGTCAAGTTTCTGGTGGAAGGCAAAGGTGGGGCAAAGATGGGTTTGTGGTCGGTATAGATGTGGCAACTACGTCCTTCGAGCATGTATTTAAAATGCCGCGCCGCAAGGTAGATTGCAGTGAGTTTGCGATCGTAGGTGCTGTATCGCAGCTGGGCCTTGTCAATTTTTTTTGAGAAAAAATCGAGTGGTTGAGGGTGTCCTTCAACGATTTGATGTAGGACCGCCCATGGGGCAGTGTCAGATGCGTCGAACCAAAGGGAAAGTTCTGCAATTTTAGCGGGATGCGATAAAAGCGTTGCTTCTGCGAGTTGATGTTTGCAGCGTTCGAAACTCGCGATGGTTGCGTCATTCCACGTCAGCGTGGAGCGATCGTTCCGTTTGTTGTCAGGAATCATGGCAAGGAGTGGAATCTGGTGCTCGATCGCGTTTGGTAAAATCCTACGGTAAAAATTGAGCATTGCCAAAAAACTTTTCAATTCCTTCACCGTAGCAGGAAGCTTGAACTCCACGATAGCTCGAACGCGGTCAGGTAAGGGACGGATACCGTCGGCAGAGACGGAATGACCCAGAAAATCCATCTTGTCTCGGCCGAATTCGCACTTAGCAATGTTTATCGCCAAGTTATATTATTTGAGCCTTTCAAACAATTGTCGCAAATGTTCATGGTGTTCTTCGGGTGATGATGATGCGATGAATAGGTCGTCGATGTAAGGAAATACGAATTCCAATCATCTGACCACTTCGTGGATCAACCGTTGCAACGTTTGCGCTGCGTTTCGCAATCCAAAGGTCATAAACACGAACTCGAACAGTCCGAACGGTGTGATGGCAGTTTTAGCGATGTCCTCGTGATGTATTGGTACCTGATGAAAGGCTTTTTGCAAGTCAATTTTATAAAAAAATAATTTTACCTTGCAATATGGTCGAAAAATCCTGCAGGTACGGTATGGGATAGCGATCCGGGATCGTTTGTGCGTTGAGCGCCCGATAGTCCCCACATGGCCGCCAAGAATCGTCTGCTTTCTTCACCATATGGAGCGGGCTCGCCCAACTGCTGCTGAATGGTCGGCATATACCAAGCTTCAGTAGATGTTCAAATTCGGCCCTCGCTGCTTGAAGTTTGTCGGGAGAGAGACGTCGTGGGCGTGCGAAAACAGGTTGCCCTGTCGTTTCGATTCGATGGTAAATCAAAGCATCGCTAATCGCTCAAAAATTATCCCCGAAGTGACGTCAGCTATCAGGAACGACCACAGGAACTCGCGACGAAGGCCGAGGTTGATCTTTAACAACACTTCACCGTATAGGGTAAATGTACCAATAGTGGTGCAATTTGTAGTGGTACCGATGTGTTTTAATTGATTTAAAGTGTCAGGAAGGACAATTTCTGAATATTTTAACACATAGCAATTGAAATATGTTTTATCTTCGCAATCACAATCATTTTCACCAGGAAACACATCAAATTTTCCAAAAAATACATATTTTTGTGACTGTTTCGTTTTACCTATAATGGTGGTATGGTTCCTATAGTCGTCGTATTGTGTTCCTATAGTGGTGGTAAACAAAGATGCCTTAAAAACAGTGTATAATATCAATTAAATTTAGTTTCGATGCTGTTTTCGTATGAATAGCAAGGATTACTGCCATAATATTGGTTTCTTGCGTAATTTGATCGTAAAAAATGTATAAATTTGACTCTTGACTAAAGTACTGCATCACACCTGTCCTCAACCCATACCCAGAAGAGTTTGCTTGATTTGAAGTCGATTTTTCACTCAGTATAATAAGCGAATTTCGGCATTTGTTAGGCAAATTACTTACAGAAAACTCATTTTTGTTGCTTATTTTAGTGAAAACAGTACGAAATGTCAAAAATATTTTCGAAAAAATCTAAAACGTCCTGTTTTTATTGATTTTATAACTATAACCACTACAGGAACATGTCTGTTTTGTGTACCAATAATGGCACTATGGTAAAAAACACTTAAAAATGCATAAATATGGTCAAAAGCCAATGAATTTGAATAAAATAATATCATTTGATAACAATTATGTTAAAAAACTAATAATTGCATTGTTATGTGGTCATTTAGAACGTTAACAAAAATATGAGTATCGTTATGAAATCCTAAGGATTTTGGAAAAATGTTGACACATTTAACAAAATAATGGATTTTTCGGTCACTCAGTAATGGAATGGCCCCATTTAACTTTAAAACCCTTTGTAAAAGGCTAAAGAACATTTAACACTAACGTAAATAACTAAATTACTTTTAATTTGCCATATAAACCACATTTTAGTGCAATACCACCACTATTGGTACTAGCACCACTATAGGTACATTTACCCTACATTAATCGGCGATCCGTTCGCGGCGAACAGTTTAATCGGTGATGGTTTTACTCTGGCTGTTCCCATATCATTCGGAACCTCAGACACATCGGCGCCGGTGTCGATTAAAAATTGCGTTGACGTCGTTTTATCAGCAATTCGTAGACGAAAGATTGCGGCTGTAGTGGTGAGTTCGCCAATCTCCACCGCAGCATCAGCAGAGCGACACTATTGTGCAGATGGTGCAGGGTTTTCGGCATTTCCGTGTATCGCTACCGAATTTGCGATGGTATCAGCACGGGCCGGTCGAAACATCGCTTTCGTGACTTAAACTGCGATTACGTGCTGAGCCGGTGCGGGAATTTGATCGTCCTCGGTACCTTTGGTTAGGCAGCACGTTTTCAAGGCGCCTTGACAATTCAGCAATCTCTTTTCGTTGGTCGGATATGGGGTCGTTGGCCGTATGTGCGGTCGTTGACATTGTGGCATCAGCTACGTGGCCAGGCGCCATCGCAGCGTTGCTACGTTCGACGGCGTTAATACTTCTCAGGCTCATTGAATCCACAATGGCGTCGGCGATGGTGGTTTTGTCCGCGGCGTCTTCGCGAGAAGTGATCACTGCAACTTGGGCATGTGGTGGCAGCCTTGATGCCCACAAATCGATAAGAACCGGTTCACTAAGGGAATTGCCAGCAACGTGCTTCATTTCGTTGAGAAGCTGGCTCGGCTTTTTATCACCAAGTGGCATATCGGACAATACACGGTGCAGGCGCCGCTGCTAACTGTCGGCAAAATATCCGATCAGTTTTGCCTTAATGTACGCGTACTTTTCTACTGCCGGTGTACCGTCAATAATTGAACTCAACTCGGTCAATTTGTTCGGGGGCACTTGCGCCATCACTATGTTATACTTTCGCGTATCGTGTAATGCGCTGATACCCGAAGCAGCGAACCAAAATTCCAAAGACAAAAAATACGTCTCGATATTGGTATCCACCATATTTGGTGGGTTCAGTCGCGGCGCATGGAATGCTTCTACGGCAGCGGGTTGAGGAGCATGGCTGGACACACTAGGGATAGGCGCACTAGGGTTGGGCACTGCTGTACTGGGACCACTGGGGGTCGGCACCAATGAACCAGCCCGAAAATGGCCAGGTAAAATGGGATTAGGCGCAACCTTATCCTCTTCCATTACTGCGATGCACACCAAAATTCGTAAAAAAAAAGAAACGGAACTGAACGATCACGTCGGGGTCACCACTTTAGCGCGTTCTTTCGATTTGGTTTTGGCGTAATAATAGAAACACTACTTGGTCTGAAAACTATATTAGAATGAGAGCGATCTCTCCGTTTATTCTATCGTAAGTCCTCTAGATGATCGTTATCGGTTCGCTTCGTGGTGTTAGATGTTCATTATCCTTCGGTTCGTCTTTTCTTCGTGTTAGCGTCGTGTTAGTGGTGTTAGCACGGACTACGACTGGATAATATGTGTTAGCACGGACTACGACTGGATAGCGTTAGCGCGGGACAGTGCTGTGCTGCCACATGCCCTACGTCTACTTCCCTGGCAGGATCGGAATAATCTTCCTTCATACATCATCATCTTCATACATCATCATTTATGTGTGGTTTGTATGTGTTTGTGTGTGTGTGTGTGTGTGTGTGTGTGTGTGTGTGTGTGTGTGTGTGTGTGTGTGTGTGTGTGTGTGTGGTGTGTGTGTGTGTGTGTGTGTGTGTGGTGTGTGTGTGTGTGTGTGTGTGTGTGTGTGTGTGTGTGTGTGGTGTGTGTGTGTGTGTGTGTGTGTGTGTGTGTGTGGTGTGTGTGTGTGTGTGTGTGTGTGTGTGTGTGTGGTGTGTGTGTGTGTGGTGTGTGTGTGTCAGCCTCCAACTGTCAAACTCCATACAAAAAGCTGACTAGAATCGTGAAGGGCCCCATTATCAGAATACTTTCAACGCAATATGACATCATGGCAAGCTACGTTTTTCAGACACAAACCCGCGCACTCGCACACATAAACACACACACGCGCACACACACACACACACACACACACACACACACACACACACACACACACACACACACACACACACACACACACACACACACACACACCACACACACACACACACACACACACACACACACACACACACACACACACACACACACACACACACACACACACACACACACACACACACACAAGTAACGTGGTAAAACAAGTGTACGGTGCGATGAAAAAACAGGGTCCTATCTTAATGTCCGATACTGTATGCTTCGCGGTGCCTTCTTCTAGGCCTTTGAACCTCTTTCGGTTAGAAGACGCAATGCACAGTGCTCTTTCATCGCTGGTTTGCTAAATGGCTCAGTCGAATCATCGCCTTTGTTGCATCGAGTCGATATCTATGCACCATCCCGAACACTTAGGTCTAGACAGACTCTACGGCTCGCTCAACCTCGTTCGTTCGCTCGCTCAACCTCGCTGGTCGGTCTGACCCTATGTTCCGCATGTCGGCTGTTTTCAACATTGTTTCGGATTGCTTCGACTTCAACATCTTAACTCAGTGCTTCAAGGAACGTATCCGGCTTTTGCCGTGGCCACAGTGAACTGCGATACAAATATTGATTTTGCTATGTGTTTTTTTACTTTTACTCATCTTAATTAGGCCATATATAAACCAATAATAAAAAAATGGTTTTGAATTTTAATGATATAACATTGTTTACTACGTTTTACATAATCCGAACTCCAATCCTAATTTTTTTTTACTCATTTTAAGACTAGCGTCTAACCTTCGTTGGTTATAAGTTCTTTTTTGCCATAAACTCAGCGCTGCGTGGAACGCAAATTGGAGCAAACATTGCGTGAAAGCTTGAGTGTGGTAGAATGCTCAAATAAGGCAAATGAAGACTAGCGTGCAACTTTTGACAATTCTAAGGCCAGAGAAACAGTAGACGATGAAAGTTGGGCTATAGTGACTAAGAAAAGAAAACGAACGAATAGTGGGAACAGTAATGTTCAAACCATTATCAATCGTTTTGACACGGGGAATGTTAATTCAACGCCCAAAATTTCTGACAAGGTTACAGAACCCATTTTAGCAAACAAAAATAAGGTTAGTAAGACTCTGGTTATTGTACCAAAGGTGGGTCAATCTTGTAAAAAGATAAGAGCTGACCTTCGCGCTAATTTGGATCCAAGGAAGCAGCAGGTGTCGGAATTCCGTAACGGCAAGGACGGTCAGGTGTACGTTTAATGTTCTGCTCAGGTTATATTAGACGAAATCAGTTGGTGCAACCATCGCATGCTTAGTGACATTGTGTGCAACCTACTCGTGTTCAATCACGTTGTCGCCACATTTTCAGTCGGTGATCATCGCGATGGTCACGGGAGATATGCATTGCGTGCGAGTGGTTCCAAGAAACAAAATGAGCATGTTTTCTCACTCTGTTTGACCCGACAGATAATCAAAACAGATAGAGGGAGAAAGCATGTTCATTTTGTTGCTTGAGCCCACGCGCCAAGTATATTCCAAGAATGTCGCGATTATCGCCGACAACAATGTCGTGACCAAGTGAGTGATCAAAAGTTGGGTGCTAAACTAAATGTCACCAAGCATGTGATCGATTCTTCAACTGTTTCAGTATAGTCACTGATCATCTCAGTTGTGTACGTGTTCTGATTTGAGCTTCGTTTCAGTCATGAGTGTTGATGATGGAAACAGTGGCATTTGGCAGCACTGTTCACAGCCAGAAAAATTCATGATAATGCTTGCGCCGGCATAAAGCTAAACTTGTCAGTTAGAGTATCGCGTTGAACTCAAGAATTCACATGTCGTGTTCAGCATGTCATGACGCACTTTTATTGACTATCAGCAATGAGCATCAAGCTACCACGATATGTTCATTGTTTTCGTTGGTGAAAATCGCGTGATACTCATGACATTTTGCAGCACTGGTAATACCTATTCGTAAAGTTAGCAGAGCTGCCAGTGCGGAAGAGTTTCGTCCCATCACTATGTTGCATGTATTCGCAAAGATGCTGGAGTTAGTGATTAAGGAGCAATTGGTCCAGTTTCTAACTCGAAATGACCTATTCATTAGAGAACAATCAGGATATCGGCTTGTGAAACTGCTTTGAATATTGTTCTGGCGTAGTGGAAGATGTTGATGGATCGAAAGAAATGGATATTTGCCTTTTCTTGGATCTAAAACGAGCATTTGAGACTATATTAAGACCGTTATTGCTGTTGAATTTAAGGCATTTTGGTATAATGGGGAAGAAGCTCAATTGGTTCAAAAATTATTTAAAAGACAGAACTCAGAGAACAATTTTTGGAAACTATATCGGAGCCTATAGAAAATAACCTTGGAGTTCCGCAAGTGTTCTTGGACCAATTTTGTTTATAATGTATATCAATGACATGAAACAGATTTTGTGAGATCAATATTTTTGCCGATGATACTGTTTTGTTTATCTCGAACAAAGACATCAAACAAGCAGAGTCTCTTATCAATTTTGATTTAAACGCTCTGGATGTTTGCAATGGCCATAACTCGAAAACTAAACGTCGCAGAAATGTGAAAAATTTTAAGCTCGTCTAGTCATTCTACATCCGGTTCCGGATAGCCGTTTTTTACCACATTTGGACCGAATCGGGGTTTCCGTACATAGGGAAAGTTTATTTATTTTAATTATAAGAAATACGATTATCATTTTATATTGTACACGCTCTTGATGATCGTACATTTTATCACTACACACAATGATAGCATTGAATTCAACAGTTTTGTAGCACTGGCTCTTATAATGATATTTTAAGAATTAAACTATTAGTTAAACTCTTTTTGTTAGTCAACTTAACCGCAGCTCGTTTTTGATGGTTTATGTTCATTCGATTTAAACGGCTCGCCTATTATTTAACATTCCGTAATCTCCGTGATCCGTAATCGTAATAGTTAATTTTTAACAACTGTACATTTTTGTGCATTTCTTTCGCGATGCCGGCTAATACGGACCTTGTGAGACGGTGTGTTGTCTTAATGCAGAATTCTTGAGTTGTCGTTTCACTAATCAAGTCGATTCATACGCAACTTAAAAATTTGGTGAAAACAAGTGGTGTACATCTGGTTGCTGATTGACGAATGAGTTATATTTATGTTGTGTTAAATGAGATCATCTAATGAAGTGATGGGCAAAACGGCTCCGACCGGCTCCAGACAATTCAATTCGGATATCAATAAAATCGGATATCCGATTGGATATCAATAAAATTGAACCAAACAATTCTAGGAAATTAAAAAAAATGGAGGGAACCCATCAAAAAAATATGAGAACCAACCAAAAATTTATGGTAACCAATAGTGATGAGCAAAACGGCTCCGACTGGCTCCAGACAATTTCGGAGACGGCTCCGCACCAACGGCTCCGGAGCCGACTCCGCACCAACGGCTCCGCTCCAACGGCTCCACTCCAACGGCTCTGGAGCCGGTTTTAACAAAAGGGACCAAAAAACCCTTTCAATGAAGTTTCTATCGAGGAAATCCGTAAATAGCGGAGAAGGTCATGTTTAAAGGAATTCATCAAAAAAAAAAAATCAGTAAGTTTTGAATATTGTTAAGAAATGCGAGACCAACGAATGCTACACAACGCCATGCATGTCAATACTGCAATCACATCGTGTGTTAGCTTCCACACGTGCCAGAAGATATATTCGTTTTTTTATTACGCTATCATACACAATGCTGTCTCTATTGAACCGTTAGTCCGGAGTAGTGTTGGGAATTTCGTTAAAAAAAGGAACGGAACGGAACTAGTTCATTTTTCAAAAAGAACGGAACGTGAACCTGGGGTGCAAATGAACCGACCCAGAGCTGTCACTGTCAAGCCAAACTGTCATCCGGGGGGGGGGGGGGGGAGGTGTTACTTGAGACAGGATATGAAAAGGCGTTTCTTAAATCATCATTCTGAAATCACCAAATCCAAATGGGTTCATCCTATATCCAGTAAGCTGTACCAGCTGTGCTAATATAAAGCATGCATTTATTATCTAGCATTTTTTTAACTTTGTAGATGCGACGACCATTTTCGGTCAAAGCCTTCCTGTTGCAAACTATTGCAACAGCACTCTTTCTTTCGCCCGTAGTAGTATTAAGTATTAAATAACAAGCGTTTTCTTAAGCAGTCTTATATTATTTTATTGCGACGCTAAAAATCAATCGCTTGACTCGGGCTACCGCGAAAGAGTCGCCTTCGGTCATTGCCTTAGCCACGCTGTTCGGGAGCCTTTGAGCGATCGGGAATATTCGGCTCGATCGGTATTGGATGCTTCCCACACTACGCGTTTGTACCGCGCTCTGTCGGGAATCACTGTAGATAACACCGACAGATCGAATCTAACGTTAATAATTATTAACATTACCCCCCAGTATTTGTGAGCCCTACGAACACTCTTCCTGGTTTGGTTCAATCTTAACAGTCTGTGCTTCCTATTTCTATACGAACGCAATACTGGCTTACGAAATTTGGCTGAATAATAGTTTGTTGAATTTTGCATCGTATTATTACGTCCTGACTGATTGCTCTGCCCTGCATAGTTGCTCTGCCCTGCCTGTAGGATTTGCTCCCTTGGAGAAAATGGCGTTACACTTCTCACTGAACAGATTGCATCGCTGAGCGTTGTCAATTGTGCTAACGTAAATAATGCCGATAAATATGCTATGTTCATTGCACGAAATACTAACGTTTGGCATATATTGTAATACCACCTCGAAAAAGATCACTTGTTTGTATCAGCTTTCCTAATACACTGCACTTCAGCACGGCTTGTTCCGATTTTCTTCAGGAACTATTAGGCACCGGCAACGGGTGAGATGAACAGGGAACCGACACAATAACTGATTTCTTTTCCTAGCTTTTCTACTAACACACGCACAACCGCTATAAAACAATTCCTCAACTAGTAACTTTTTCTGTTCCTCACTTCAGCACAGCGATTCCGAATTACCTCAGGAACTTTTCTAAGCTGGCAACGGGTGAGATTGTTGAAAGAGAAACTGTTTTAAGTAAAAGGAACTTTTAATTCGTCAATTGATTTTTAGAATGTTGCAAACTATTGCAACAGCACTCTTTCTTTCGCCCGTAGTAGTATTAAGTATTAAATAACAAGAGTTTTCTTAAGCAGTCTTATATTATTTTATTATTGCGACGCTAAAAATCAATCGCTTGACTCGGGCTACCGCGAAAGAGTCGCCTTCGGTCATTGCCTTAGCCACGCTGTTCGGGAGCCTTTGAGCGATCGGGAATATTCGGCTCGATCGGTATTGGATGCTTCCCACACTACGCGTTTGTACCGCGCTCTGTCGGGAATCACTGTAGATAACACCGACAGATCGAATCTAACGTTAATAATTATTAACACTTCCTGTACCACTAATAGGCTTGGCTATCAGTAACTTAAATGCCCATAGCAGGATAATCATCCCAGCGTATGGGGGCACGATCCATTCGAGGCTTTTACCCATGCCGATGTTATTGAGCGGTAGGAGTTGACGATTGTATCACGAGATTGACTAATTATTTGAAGTTCACTTACTACTTACAACAAATAGTTTTTTTTCACATAAATCGTTTACAACATAACGGCACTCAAACGGTTGTCGAATGGAACAGAATGCTTCGAATCGAATGGCTAAATATTGGAATCATGCCGAGTACCAAGATCAAGCGGATATCGTGGCATAAAAAATAAATACATTTTATTTTTCGTTGTTCATAATCGCATATTAAAATACATCTCTTCCAACCCGTTCTGCCATATGAGTACAGATTTAAATTTTATAATAATTATTTGTCTGGTTAGGATAAGCTAAATTATAACAAAAAGTATAATAGATGTTACAAATAACACCATAACACCAAATAACATATTTTGGTTTCGCTTATCACGATTTTTATAAGCGATACGCGACGAAGTGCGATGAATATTCATGTGAGCATGGGAGAGTGCACAGGCAACACATACTGTGTGCGAGAAAGAGTGAACAGTTATCTTGCATGCAGCAAGCAACAGCCGGACAAAGCCGGTTTTTTTAAAGAACGGAACGCACGAACGATAGCACCTTGCTGACAATATTGAAGCGGCAAAGACCGCAACGGAGTGAACGGAAAGAACGTATTGAACGGAACGGAATGAACGGAAAGAACGGAATGAACGGAAAGAACGAAATGAACGGAAAGAACGAAATGAACGGAACGGAACGGAATGAACGGAATGAACGGAACGGAGCGGAATGAACGGAAAGAACGGAATGAACGGAACGGAGCGGAATGAACGGAAAGAACGGAATGAACGGAACGGAACGATTTTGTATAAAGGATCGGAACGGAACGGCCTACATAAAGAACGGAACTTTTTTACTAGGTTCGGACCGGAACGGCCAACACTAGTCCGGAGCCGTTGGTCCGGAGTCGTTGATTCATCGCTGGCTCAGGAACGGTGGGCCCGAAGCCGGCTCCGGAGCCGTTGGAACGGAGTCGTGAGTGCAGAGCCGTTAGTCCGGAGCCGGCTATGGATCCGTTTGTGCGGAGCCGGCTCCGGAGCCGTTGGTGCGCTCCGAAACGCCCATCACTAGTAACCAACCAATAAAACGTAATCCTGTAACCCTGCAACTCGCATTTTCGCTATCAAGCATTTCATTACTTGTCTTTGGCAATCATAGCTAATAAGTTTTTGTTTACTATGAAATCATTAGAACTAGTGTTGGGTAAAGTAGCACAATTCAGTGTGCTGTGCGCACACGCACTTTGCCCTAAATGTGCTGTGCGCACAGTGCGCACTTCGAACCACTGCGGAAGTGCTAACACAGTGCTAGCACTTTCGCACAGTGCGCTCTCTGAGAACAGTGTGGCTGTGCTAGCACAGTGCTAGCACTTCCGCACAGTGCGCTCTCTGAACACAGTGCGGAAGTGCTAGCACAGTGCTAGCGCTTTTCGCACAATGCACACACTTCGCACAGTGCGCACTCTTCGCACAGTGCGCTCTTTCAGCACAATGCGCTCTCTCAGCACAGTGCGTTCTCTCAGCACAGTGCGTTCTTTCACTAAGTCTGCATACACCCAAACGACCAAAACGCGATGAATGGGTAAAACTATGGACCTAAGATGGGGCCCTATCTCAGTACCCAAACTGGTACCCAAAGCCAGACAATTTTGGACTTCTTTTTTGAGAGAGAGCCAAAAAGCTGATGCTCCTCCTCCCTCTCTCTCCCCATTCTCTCACTAATATTGTTTATACGAGTTCTACGAGAGGGAAAGGGGAGGAGATTTAGCAAGTGGTTTACTACATATAATTTAATATGAGGAGAGACACCGTCACGCCAATATCGAGAATTTGATATAGGGCGGTGGTGTTTGGTTAATCGGCGTTTCGTGTGGACCACGGATGCTAAATGGAAATGCTTTGTATATTTCCGTACAGTGTCTCATTGCGGCGGAACCTTACAAATGTTATAGCGCGGTCGAATCAGGAATCGCGCATCGGATCGATGGAAGAAGGGAGTACGAACGAGGGGGGAGAAGATAAAGCACAGAGAAAAACGCTGCACATTCACTCATACATTCTTACAGCAGCAGGCAATTCGCGAGAACATGAAATAGAGAGAGTATATTTTAACGCTCGCGAATGAGTGCAAGCAGGTGCGGTACAGAAGATAGAGCAAGATATCTCAGTTTTTGTTCAAGCTTGGTCCAAATGTTTCCTTGGGCAGTGAGTGTCTTGCCTTGCATTGTGTTCAGAGTAGTGATGTGCTGTATGGAGCGCACCCACGACTCCGATCCGACTCCGACTATTGTTAGTTCGATTCCGACTCCGGCAAAATGGAACCACTAGATCCGCCCGGAGTCGGAGTCGTTCGCAGTCGTCCGGAGTCGACCGGAGTCGTCCGGAGTCGACGACTCCGAACGACTCCAAACGCCTCCGAACGGCTCCGACTCCGGGCGACTCCGGACGACTCCGGACGACTCCGAACGACTCCGAACGACTCCGAACGACTCCGGACGACTCCGACTCCGGGCGACTCCGGACGACTCCGGATGACTCCGGATGACTCCGAACGACTCCGGATGACTCCGAATGACTCCGACTCCGGGCGACTCCGGGCGACTTCGTACGACTCCGGACGACTCCGGACGATTCCGAACGACTCCGGATATTGCAGCGCGGACCTACCTTCCGGAGTCGATTCCGAATTTAACGGAGTCGGATCGGAGTCGACTCCGGATTTTTGCCAACTTTACCCATCACTAGTTCAGAGAGCGTACTGTGTGAAGAGTGCGCACTGTGCGAAAAGTGTGCTAAGAGAGCGCACTGTGCAAAGTGTGCGCATTGTGCGAAAAGTGCTAGTACTGTGCTAGCACTGTGCTAGCACAATGCGCACTTCAAGCACTGTGCTGTGCGCACAGTATGATGTGCTGTGCGCACAGTGCGCACAGTAGCACTTTGCCCAACACTAATTAGAACGAACTCCAAGTGCACTATTCTACGATAATCGAAAAAAGACGAGTAGCATAAAACCACTTCGCATTGTCTAAGATTTTGTCATTATTTTTGTCTTAGTTTATACGCCATTCACAATGTTGTTGTCTTGTTTGCATGTCACATTTCATCATCGGTTATCATTCGCTGGACAATGCGTTGGGTCACATCAAAATGTAGAGCTGTTAGAGCTTGTGTGGATTTTGTATTATTATTATTATTATTATTATTATTATTATTATTATTATTATTATTATTATTATTATTATTATTATTATTATTATTATTATTATTATTTTTATTATTATTTATTATTATTATTATTATTATTATTATTATTATTATTATTATTATTATTATTATTATTATTATTATTATTATTATTATTATTATTATTATTATTATTATTATTATTATTATTATTATTATTATTATTATTATTATTATTATTATTATTATTATTATTATTATTATTATTATTATTTTTGTTAATATTTTTATTATTATAATTTTTTTATTTTTATTTATTTGATATTTTGTTGGCCTCTAGGAATTCGACGTTGAAGGAATTCGACGGCCATGACGAGTTTGGTGGGAAGGAATAATAGATAGGAATCGAGGATAGGAGGGCGGGAACATCCAAGTCATCGGAAAGGAGGCAGGCAATGAAATATGACTGGGTATGATAGTTGCGCGTTTTCAATGACTCTAGCCCGATCAAACAGTATCGGATAGGATACGAAGGAATTCGATCCGATCGTCCATGAAAACGACGGATTGCGACACGAGTGAATTTTTGCTGAATTCGTTCGATCCTATCGATCAGTGTTAGGCCAGCAGGCCACCAAACTACCGACGCATTCTCAAGTATCGGGCGGACCCAACAGCAGTACAGGGACTTTAAACACGTAGGATCAGTAATTTCAGAGGACATACGAATAATGAGACCGAGCATTTCATTGGCCTTATTAAGTTAAGGGTGATTTCAATGTGTTCTTGGAACGAGAGTTTCTCGTCGATCCACACTTCAAGGTCCTTTGTGACAGTAACTCTCTTAAGTACAGTGTCACAAAGAACGTAATCATGCTCGATCTTATTGGACGAGCGACCATACGAAATGACACAACATTTATACGGAGACAGAATAAGACCGTTGGAGTTACACCAAACATTAAACCAATCGATGTAATCTTGTAGACGCGCACAATCAGTTAACGAAGACACTAGGAAAAATGGTAGGAAAATGTTGATGTCGTCAGCGTAAAGCAAACAACCATCAGGAGGAAGAACATTAACACAATCGTTGTTTTGCATGGGTTCTTAACAATCGTAGTGCAATCGTAGGGATTTGGCGCTCTCTGCACTTCTGGAGGATATGCCGTGGAGCAAAAAATTGGCTTCCACTCCTCCGGTAGTTCCTTCTGGTCCCAGACTTTCACGATTAGCTGATGTATTTCGACGATAAGCCTCTCTGGCCCCATCTTGAAGAGCTCGGCCGCCAGTCCATCACTGCCAGCAGACTTATTGCTCTTAAGGTGCTTGATGGCGCTGGCAATCTCATCCAGAGATGGTGGGGGCACTTCGTCGTCTGTATCATTTCTGTCGCTGTTGTTACTGCTGTGCTACTGCTGTAGTGGTTGCCAGCCTCTTCTGCACTTGCTCCATTCAGGTGTCCTTCGTAGTAGCACTTCCACCTTTCGATCACCTCCCGCTCGTCTGTCAGGCGATTTCCTTCCGTATCCTGGCGCATTGCGGTTTTAGGAGCAAAACCCGCTTCGGGCCTAGGGGAAGTTAGGGTTGGTTCGACACTGTTGGTAGGTTCGACAGCTTGCCGTTTTAGTATTATTATTATTATTATTATTATTATTATTATTATTATTATTATTATTATTATTATTATTATTATTATTATTATTATATTATTATTATTATTATTATTATTATTATTATTATTATTATTATTATTATTATTATTATTATTATTATTATTATTATTATTATATTATTATATATTATTATTATTATTATTATTATTATTATTATTATTATTATTATTATTATTATTATTATTATTTATTTATTTAATCTTCAACGGGCCGTGTGGCCTAATTAAGATGTAACAGTTCAATTGAAAAAAAAAATACATAGCAAAAATAAGATTTGCATCGCAATTCACTGCGGCCACGGCAAAAGCCGGAGACGTTCCTTGAAGCACTGAGTTGAGATGTCGAAGTCGAAGCAATCCGAGACAGTGTTGAAGACAGCCGACATGCGGAACATAGGGTCAGACCGACCAGCACTGGAACGGGGTTGAGCGAGCCATAGAGTTTCTCTAGACCTAAGTGTTCGGGATGGTGCATAGATATCGACTCGATGCAACAAAGGCGATGAGTCGATAGAGCCATTTAGCAATCCAGCGATGAAAGAGCACTGTGCATTGCGTCTTCTAACCGAAAGAGGCTCTAGGCCTAGAAGACGGCACCGCGCAGCATACGGAGGAAGATTATTGCGATCCTGCCAGGGAAGTAGGCGTAGGGCATATCTCGTGAGCTTACGTTGAAACGCCTCAAGTCGAGCAATTGAAGAAGCGGTAGTTTTTATAGAACTTTTTGTAGAATTTTTTTACACATTATTTATATTAACTGTTTCAAATTTTTGAGTCACATTTCACTCGCGATGTTATCAAACCAAGAAGGTTATAATCATGGAATTTAGCTATCATTCTCTCATATAACGTGTGCGAAACTCTGACTCAAAACAAGTACTTAATATATGGTTTAAACTTATTAAAATTAATATTGTTATTAATACTAAAACTGTCATAGGTCGCATTAAAGTCAATGATGACGTGATGTGTTCTACAGTTGTACTCAAAGCATTTCTGCAAGATCTGCCGGAGTGTGAACAGCTGTACAGTTGTCGAGCGTTCCTCCATGAAGCCTGCTTGATACTCCCCTACAATCGTTGAAGCAGAAGTTGAGAGAAGATTTTACAGGCGATATTTGGTATGGGTCGGTCTGATGGTACAGTCATAAGTGTCGATTATCTGATTCAAACGGAAATGTGTCAAACAAAACCGCGCTGCACGAACTGAAACGAAATCGGTATTATACAAGCTAGTTAGAGATTTCTTTCGTTGACTCGAGACTTTGCTACCAAACTGATCTGAAATGGATTTGTTTGTCAAAACAAACTGCAACGCGTAACGCATGAAGTCCTTCCTTCCTTTTGGCACAAAAACCGCTGTCGGTCAAGGCCTGCCTATACCCACTACTAGTGAAGTGAGCTTGGCTTTCAATGACTTATTGTAACCATAGCAGGATAGTCAGTCCTACGTATGGGGGCACGGTCTATTCGGGGCTTGAACCCATGGCGGGCATGTTGTTAAGTCGTACGAGTTGACGCATGAAGTATCGTACCAATTTATAATTATTTCTACGTGTGGCATATTATTGTTCTTTAAATGTGTTTGGCAATGTCATGAAAAGTAGCGCTTGTGGTATGATTTTCTATTTTTTGTTTATTTTGTTATTCCCACTCTTTTTCCAGTTAATATTAACAAAAAATCCCTTTTGAATGTAATTACATGCAATTCGCGTGGTTTAAAAATATGTATTTAGCAGTTAAACCGTAAAACAAAACACTTTCCGTAGCTTTAACCTGACGGAAAGCTGTTGGACAAAAAACGGTCTCCGTTTGAGTCAGGTAAAGCAAATGACCTTCGTTCAGTTCGATGTATCAAACCAGGGACAAATCGAGTGCTCTAACACGAATCATAATAGAAAATGAGCATTTTTGATACTTTTTCTCAAGCAGTTGAGTCACATAATCGGCACTATAAACTCGTATGACTTAATAACATGCCCGTCATGGGTTAACTTAACAACAAGCCCCGAATAGACCGTAGGACTGACTATCCTACTATGGTAACAATAAGTCACTGAAAGCCAAGCTCACTGCATTAGTGGATACAGGCAGGCCTTGACCGACAGCGGTTGTTGTGCCAAAAAAGAAGAAGAAGAATGCCTCGATAGTTCTCGAAGTCCAACCTGTCCCCTTTTTTGAAGACTGGTACAAAGACACCGGTCATCTAGTCATGGGGCAGTTCTTCTATCTCCCAAACTTTGCCTATCACCAAATCAAGCACTCGAGCTAGGCTCTCCCCTCCATGTTAGAGGAGCTCGTCAGAGAGCTGATCACCCGCAGCTCAGATACTTTTACATGGTTTCTCATGCCAACTCAACATCGTAACACTATTTTTAGAACACGTTAAACGATTGTCAACATCGTACATACAATTCGAATCCGTAAACTCTTTTCAATTTGGTAACTCTAGGCTTTGAACGCGTAAAATCCCAACTCGAATTTGGAAAATGTAAGCTGGATGACAAGTCACTGACTGTTTGTTCATTCTACATGTTTTGAAACTGTGTTCCGATCGATCTGAACAGGAGTAGTGATGGGCTTGCAAATTTTGCTAGAGTCGGAAATATCAGATTGCGGTGTAATTGGAGGAAGGGTCTATATCCGGACTCTTTCGGACTCATCCACTCCAAATGCTTTTGGGATGAGCTCGATCGAATCTCTATGACGTCGGGCGAATCCGAAAAATTCCAGTAATAAAACAAATAAATCAACTACTTTTACAGCCTGCTCCAGAGTTACGCGGATACGGATAAATGTAGTTTTCAACATTTGACAGATAAAATGTCAAACCTGTACATTTTGTTTAAAGAAATGTCCAACGCATTTTTCCAAGAAAACTTTATTCACTAAAAAGCCAGAAATAAAAGAGTTTTCTGAATGAAACGTAAATAATAAATGATAACGTGAATAAAAGAAATAAATTTAATCGAAACTAATGACTAATCAAAGGGTTTTTTTTACCTGAAAATCGTAAAATTCCACCGACGCGGATATTCGATATTCGAATTATGCACGGGAACATAAACACGGAATATGTTGGAAACATTCTGTACGTTTTAATTACAAGAAAGTAGTACTTTAAATCCAACCCGTTTGTAACGTTCCAAAATCATTCAGACTCGTTTGAACAGTTGCATTTGTTTAGTTTTTACCATTCTGATTATTTATTGTTTGATAAAATAAATAAATTAATAAATAAATAACTTAATAAGTAAATAAATAAATACGCAACTAAATATATTAGTCAATCAATCAATAAAGCAATAAACAAAAATTATTTATAAATAAGTAAATAAGTAACTTGATAAATAAAACTATAAATAAATAAATAAATTAATTAATAAACGCCGTTTTTTTCAGGTACCAGGTACCTGTCCTTTAATTTGTGCTGTTTAGAAATGACAGTTCAATACAAAGGTCACGTTATGAGGAGGATATTTGAAAAAAAAAAAAAACGGTTATCAGAGCACATTGTCAGGATGAAAAAAACACTGTACAGTCTGTTCTCAAGGAATTCGCGTAACTTGAATATCCGCAAAATTCGAATTTCGCGACTTTCGACCAAAATACAATTGGTTACTAGGTATTTTTGATTAATATTAGTATTTTTATACACTTTATAATTCATTTGATACGATTCGTACAGAATATCTGATATTTTTCGTTTGTAAGTCGATTGAATTTATTAGAAAAAATGCAATTTATATTGCGTTTGACATTTCTTAAAGCAAATTGTAGTGATTTGACATTTGATCTGCCAAATTAAGAAAACCACGTATCTCCAAACTTTACGGAACGGACTTTAATTCATCACAAGTTTCAAATATTCTCATTGAAAAAACATAAAGTGTGTGAAAACTGGCTTATTTTTATAAAAAAAGATAATTTTCGAAAAATAATCAGGAATATTTGTTTATTTTATTTGTTTATTTGTAAATGTTAAGTGATTGGCCATCATTGGCCTTATCACTGATCTTATAAACTAAACTTATAATAACATAAAGCATCACGGTACAATGTAACATCAGCACAAAATAAATAACACAGAGTATCACAGCAAGAGAAACAGGTTAACTTAGGGAATTCCAGTCAAAAGAGTCATAATGTGCATTAAATCTAAAAGCCATCGCAGTCAAAGGTTCATTATCGCTATATGCACGTCTAGTTTGGTCAACTCTTAGTAGCCTAAAGTTTCTTAAAATACGAGCAGGTACGTGGAAATTAACTCTAGCTAAAAGGTCCGGTGAATCTATCTCTCCTAGGATGATTTTTTTCATAAACAAGATTTGCGCCGTTTCGCGACGAGTAGCGAGAGACTCGAGTCCAAAAATTAAACACCGGGCATGATAACTAGGTCTTGCTGCTACGTTACGCCAGGGTGTGAACCGTAAGACCAAACGGGTGAATTTTTTCTGCACTGACTCAATCTTATTCGACCATAACGACGACGATGGGCACCAAACTACTGAGGAGTATTCTAAGATGGATCTGACTAGTGATTTGTAGAGTGCGACAAGACAATGTGGGTCGGAGAATTCTCTCGACTGCCTGCGTATAAATCCTAGCATTCTGTTCGCTCTATCAATAATTTCGTTATGGTGCACATGAAAGTCAAGTTTACGGTCAAGGGTAACTCCTAAGTCTTTTACTGCACTGTGTCGTTGTAATTGTGTACCGGAGATGCAGTAGTTAAACACTATTGGACAATTAGGAATATGTGATTAAATAAATCATTTGATTCTTTAGCAATGTTATTCGCATACGCGGGTGAGGTTGAGTTGCGATGACGCCGCATAAACGGCGCTCCACTGTAAATCAATAAATAAATCAATCTTCTTCTTCTTTTGGCTCAAAATTTGAACCCATGACTGGCATGTTGTTAAGTCGTACGAGTTGACGACAGTACTACGAGACCGGTTAAAAATAAATAAATCAATAAATCAATTAATAAATCAAAACTTGTAGTTATACCAGTTCAATGAATTTGACAGGTTCATATGAGATCAATAGCTACAATCATACGAGCTTGTAAAGTTTACTTAATTTGCAATTTTCTGTCTCATATCCAAAGAGCAAGATTGTTGTTGTTTTTGTAAACAGCACTTTGATATTCGATTAAGACATTTTTATCTGATTTGCTTTTTTATACTGTTTTTACGCTCTTTCTGCACGTCTATTGCCGATTTATCCAAACACAAGACTGATCTTTATTTTTCCTCTATGATATTTCGTACGTTTCCTTTGTCTGACGTTTTCTACGTCGCTTGGTTCTTAATTCGCCATGATTTTTCTATCTCTCTTTGCTTCGCTATGCTCATCTCTTTGTAAGTCGCCATCTTCTGAACCTACTGAATTAACTGAATCTTTTTAAGGCCGAAAATACACCGACCGGAATTTCACGGCCGCGGAATTCCGGCTGCTGTCAAACCCATATGCAAAGTGTTAATGGCAACTTTCCCGAACTGTCGTATCCATACATTTTTCCGCAAGTGGAATTCCGCGGCCGCGAAATTCAGTTCTGTGTATTTTCGACCTAACATACTAAACCTACTGTACCCAAAATCCTGTACCGGAGCGCTCCCCTCACTTTCAGATGATTCCGTCGCGGTCGGTTTTATGCGACAGGCCCATCACTAGTTTTTATGGATGGCTGTGTCAAGATGTTACAGTGATAATAAAACAATAATACTACAGTTCATTGTTATGATGGAACTAATTTTGATGACACCTTAATAGTGTAGTCATTATCGTTAAAAGTTTAATAAATTACAAATATATGATTCGTACATCTTCACCATCTAATGCACTGTTTCAAAACGAAAGAAGAAAATAATTTTGAAATAAGTTACCGATACACACGTAAGATATAGTTGACTTACTTTTTCGGTCAACCCTGTAGATGTGAATAAATCAATCAAGCACTGTAAATTAAGGATTGATGCATGGCGTCATTTTTGTAAATGGAAATCATTTCAAAAGTAGTTCCGCCAAAACATAAAGTACAAACGCAAATTTTTCAATTAAAAAGAGTGTCTCTAGCGGAAGTACTGGTGAAATTAATGAAGAAGCTACGACGGACCAATCGACATCCCAGGCAGCACAACCTGCAGCAGCACAAAAGAGAAGGCTTCGAACCACCAGCAATGTTGATCGACAGAGGGTGATAAATGCTCATCAAAATGGATGCAATGCGGCTGATATTTCTAAAATGCTTAACGTACATCGCTCAACAGTGTATAGTATAATCAAAAAATATGAAACCAAATTTGTGGTTGAGGCTGCTAAACGTGGAGATATTAGGGAGAAAAAAATCAGTGCAGATATTGGCGAAAAAATAAGAGAATGGATAGATGAAGATTGCGCCATAACTTTACAAAAGTAGGTAGAAAAGGTATTCGAGGAATTTTCTATTCGTGTGAGTAAGCCTACTGTAGCAAGGGAAATCAAGAGTTTTCATTATTCCTTAAAAAAAATTCAAAAAATACCCGAACGTAGGAATAATCTGCAAACCGTAGAGATTCGTAGAGCTTCCGCATCAAATTTTTATGCGTTAACCGGGCAGATTTCTCATACGAATGTGATATTTGTTGACGAGGTGGGCTTCTGTATCAGCATGAGAGCAAGTAGAGGTAGAGGATCGGCTGTTGGAACGCTAGCAGTTAAAGTAGTATCACAAATACGCACTCGCAATGTTTCCATAATATGTGCTATGAATAGATCAGGAATTCAAATGTACAAGACAGCAGAAAGAGCAGTAAATCGTGATTCCTTTTTGGAATTTATTAGAGATTTGAAGAGCAAGTTAAGCGCAACATACGAAGGACGAATAATCTACGTTATGGATAACGTAGCTTTTCATAAGTGTTATGAAATACGCCATCAAATAGAAGACGATGGGGATGAAGTTTGATACCTTCCCCTTGTTCGCCGTTCTTAAATCCTATTGAGAACTTATTTAGTAGGTGAAAAGAAATCACTAAAAGGGCAAACGCAAATAACGATGCAGAACTTCTTGAGGCCATTGAGAGCGGAACTTCATTAATTACTTCTAGTGACTGTGAAGGATATATCAGAAATATGTGGAGATATCTTCATCGGTGCCTTAACAGTCAGGAAATATACGATTAGCTCCTTTGTTTTTATTATTGATTTACCAATACATCGTGTAAAGTGATGAAAAATGTTATTATTTTATATCTCGTTGGAATAAAAGACAAGAATTTTTCGGAACAACAATTTAAATGATTATTAGATACAAATGTGGTTGCTTATTATTTAGGACGAGCAGCATCAGCTATAAAATTTGAAAATATTTGTCTTTCATACTAACTAAAACATTTCACCGATTTGAATTAACTTTTACTCGGTTGGGCAATCCTTACAGTACAATGAATTTAAGTTTGATACAAGACTAAATTATTTTTCTTAACCATTTCTAACGTTCGCAAAACCATAAAATTTAATAGGGTTAAATTAAACGCAGGTAGACAAATCGTTTTTGATTGCTTATTTCTCTGATTCCGATTGACTTGAAATTTGGAATATGATTGTAAACCACAGCCATCTTTTTTTTTTTTGAAATTTTTCGTAGTCTTTTATTAGTATAAAAAACTTCGTTTAACAAACTTGTGCAATATCCATATTTAAGACAACTTCATTCATTCAAATGGAAACTAATTTATCTTTTAAATTATTCGTAGACAAATCTCAATTTGTATACTCAATACCAATATTTAGATATTTCCGAATAATAGTGTAAACTATATGTCTCTAAACTATTAAACCCGTATCACTGTGAAAATTTTTACAGGGTTTCTCAAGCCAGCTCAACATCGTAACACTATTTTTCGAACACGTTAAACGATTGTCAACATCGTACATACAATTCGAATCCGTAAACTGTTTTCGATTTGGTAACACTAGGTTTTGAATGCGTAAAGTCCCAACTCGAATCTGAAAAATGTATAATAAGTGACAAGACAGCCAACATACATTTTCCAGATTCGAGATGGGATTTTACGCGTTCAAAATCTAGTGTTACCAAATCGAAAAGAGTTTACGGATTCGAATTGTATGTACGATGTTGACAATCGTTTTACGGGTTTGAAAAATAGTGTCACGATGTTGAGCTGGCTTGAAAAACCCTGTAAAGTAAAAAAAAAAATCGATGTTATGTTATGTATTTTTTTATCCTGTCAACTTTGAGAAGCTTAAACATAATAACGGTAATGATTTGAACCAATTTATGAACAGTTATAGAAACTGCATTAATTTATTTAATTTTCGTCAAAATATTCCATCGATATTGGATAACGCAATCAAAAGTTCGATCGATCGATGGCTACCTGGATAGCCTGGTTGCCTGGAATTTGATGTTTTTGGTTGGTAGTGACAGGGTTAATATATGAACTCCGTACATCTTTTGTGTGGTATAATTTAATCAAAGAAAACCGACTGTATTATGCATTTAGAAATATTACGACAGCCTTAAAAGTTTAAAATAATAAATAATTAAATACATAAAAATAAATAATACAAATTCAGCTATCATACAAATTTCAAGGGTTGAAGTTCGCTGTATAAACTACTTGCATGACATGTCATCCAGCATACATTTTCCAGATTCGAGTTGGGATTTTACGGGTCCAAAACCTAGTGTTACCATATCGAAAAGGGTTTACGGATTCGAATTGTATGTACGATGTTGACAATCGTTTAACGTGTTCTAAAAATAGTGTTACGATGTTGAGTTGGCTTGAGAAACCCTGTGAGCTTCCGCATTGATTGCCACAATCCAGTCTAAATAACACACCAGTTGTGCGCAATAAGTTGTATATGGCAGAAGATAGGCAATTCATGCATTGCGTTTACCACTAGCACAGGATTGTCTCTTGAAATTTTGGCGATCATCTTCTCACCTCACCTAAAATCTCTATCATTTTCTGGCTTCATGGCGCTGGTGTAGTACCGTTATCTTTGTGATTGAGAGTGAATGACTTGCGCTGTTCTCAATCACATAGACAGAATGTGTATGTGTAACCATACTAGAAACCAGCAAAAGAGAAGATGGCGACGTTCTATGTCGGATCAAAAAGAACGCTGAGAAAAACAGGTTCAGATTTCACCTGCTTCCTTTGTTCTTTTCTTTTGCTTTTCCTTAGCAAATTGGTCCATCGTATGAAAGAGAGCTTATCATCGAGCGTTCCAGACTGGATCGAAAAGAACGCTGAGAGAAACGGGTTCATATTGAACCTGGATGATTTGCTTATAGCAAACCGACTCATCAAATCAAACATAGTAGAATGTCGAGCGTTCTAGGCCGGACCGCAAAAAGCACAGAGAGCAACCAGTCCATAAGAGAATGCTGGAACGGATCGCACCTGGCAGGTTCGGAACGCAACGCGTATGTAGCCTTTACTGTTGCTATAGGAAACTGCGAACACAATTGCACATTGGAGCATTCATGATTTATTAATATCCATGGCAACACCATACACAGATGAGAGGGGTACAGATTTCAGAGGTTTTCCAAATTAGAGGGACAAAAATATACTGAAAACGATGGGACTGCTAAAAATTTCCAAATAAGAAAGATAATGCTTGGTTTATTTATCATTTATCAAAAACAACATGTGTTCAGCTTATTTAGACACAGCTAAAAATTATGTGAAGAAACCTTTCCCACGACACTTTAATTATCAAAAATTGGTATAGGTAAGGTGAAAAATAGCTGTAAGTTCGGACAAAAACAATAAGTTTTTATTTCGATGACCTGTACCTCAACAAGTTAAAGTTAATGTTAAAAAGTTAAATATTGTGGTTTTAAATCAATTTAAGTCAGTGCCTATTTTTTTTATTTATTAGACAAAACGTATTTGGTGTTGACTTGCGGTAATTCAATTTTTATAAAGGTGCTAGCCCAAAGTTCACTTTGTTTGGCTAGACCGTTAACAAATGTTTATTGCACCACATTAGTCTGCGTGGCCGTCAAAATATTAATATAAATGCTTTCTTGTCGATAGTGATTCTTGAGAGCCTATCGTATCCTTGTGAACCCAAAATCTCTCCTTGCTTTTGGGTATATTTCTATTCCACATGTTTTTGTTTTAAGCAACTTGCGCGCATCTTTTGACAGCGGTAGTCCGTTCTTTTACGTAATACCGTTAACCTGTACCATTTACAGCTTAATTTGGTTGTTATTTCTTAATGCCCAATTGCGAATAAGCTCATGGTTCTTCTTTCTGTAGCGATTCCTGTGCACTGTACACGGTTGCCTCAGCTACCAAATCATCTTCTTTGGTCTTTTCGTAGCGTAGTTTGGTCGAATTCATCGATATTCATCCAATTGCTGTCCTTACCTTATTTTGTGAGGCACAATGCTTAGCGGTTTTGCTAAGAAATCCTATTAGTTTTGATCGAAATCAGTCTAAATATTTTCATTTGTGTGTAACAATAAAAAAGTGCTCTTGTACAAAACAGAATAGTGGAATATGTTGTAAAAAAGCTGAATATTTATGTAAAAATGCTAGCTTTCATGAATGTTTTATAAATATTTGGATAAACAATCACTTAAACGCAGTGTGCAATAATTGGCCGAAGTGCAACAATTGGAAAATTACCCTACTACTCGAAATGCAATGTTTAGCGGGAATAGTTATTGCAACCCGTGAACAGTTCTACGACAATGAGTGGCAAGAAAATAAATTTTATGAAAATAAAAAAGAAAAACAACAATTGAAAACAAAGACAAAAATTGTGACACGCCGTCAAAAATTGGTGAGAGACAAAAGTAGGTACAGTGGCAATGCCTGTTAGTATTAATTAGTTAAAAATAAGTGTAAAAGAGCATTTGCAACCTTTGTTAACCAAGTTTTAGGAAGTTGTAAAAATAATCGTCAAAGGTGGCACCCTATGCTCATTTTAAAGGTTCAACTTCAATGTAAGCGCTGAAAGATTTTCTGCGAACAAAATATCTGCTTGGTACGATAAGTATATAAAAATGTACACAAGCCGTTTTTATTAAAAGATTTTTTTACAGAAATAATATTGTTTGATTGTATTCCTCAATTTGTGCTCAATTTGTTGCTCATTTCTCTATAAACAATATTTTTTCTCCTTTGTTTACTTTTAGATATTGTTAGCGAAAACAAATGGTCGAGATGTAAAATTGTCGATTGGTAATCACTGCAAGCAATCTTTGGCGTCATGTGCGCACTCAGCATAGCCGCCTCGAACCAAAACGATGTGAACACTGCAAGAAACAATTCAAGAACAAATATAGCTTACGTGAACATGTAAGAATTACTCACGAGTCGAAACAACCTCGAGAGGAGAACATAAAGCAACATAATGTAGACCAGACAACTCCATAGAGTTAACAAAATATATTTCCTAAGGGTATTGATACTTGTTAAATTTATCAAATATCTGATGATTAGGAATATCCGGAATAATATATATATATATATATATATATATATATATATATATATATATATATATATATATATATATATATATATATATATATATATATATATATATATATATATATATATATATATATATATATATATATATATATATATAGATTCTGTTAGTGCGGCCCTTTTATTGCCCTTTCCATTTTAAGTTCGTAGGCTGAAATTGCAGGTGGGCCTATCCCACGATGTATGAATTTAGAAGGCTGATATCTCTTTAATGCACCTTGGCATAAATGTAAACACCACCTTGTTTCGCAATTTTTTCGAGCAGGTACTCGAATCTAACTCTAGCTTGGAGACTAGAATAATCTAGACTGAAAATTGCAGGCTAGTTTTTTTGTGTGGTTTTGTATGGAGTGTTCACATGATTTCAGCTTCCAACTGTCAAACCCCATACAAAAAACTGACTAGAATCGTGAAGGTCCCCAATCTTAGTCTAGCTTGGTATAATCGTGCGAGATCTCAGATGTGCTAAAAAGGCTTAGAATATCAATCTGTTTGCTTGCAATATTGCTTTGATTTGCTTGCAAAAAAGCCAAAAATTAGTTGATATTGATTTAAATGCTCTTATGGGTTTGTTGTAGTACAAAAAGCTGATGTCAAAATAAAAATAAACTCTTTATATGAAAATGTTTTAGGCGCATTTTATGGCCTTCCTTCTATTGCAATAAATTATAAACCAATCAGAAGAGTCTGTCTGGTAAAGTATATTTAAACTATTTAAGATGACAGATTGAAACTCCACGCTCAAATACACTATCCCGTCATCACTAACGGGACAAAAAATAGAGAGTGATAGAATGATTAGATCAAATTAGATCCCCTCTACCAATCACTACATCCATTATACTTCGATTTCTGCTCGTCCATTGTGTTTCTTGTCAAAAAGGTTTAATTCAAATGCTTAAGCTTAGGCGGTGCTCTGGCAGCCATTGACTAAAACAACGACTCTGTTGAATATGTGCACTGTTATCTGTTTCACGTCTTACCTGTCATGATGCAATGCAAAACACCCATTGGATTGGAGATGAAAATCTGGAAAATTAAGTATTTTCATACATTAAATGAATATTCGGCCAAAGGCGTAAGATTCCACAAATAGTTTGCAAGTAATGCACATTAATTTGAAGTATGATCACAAATTCATTCAAAATAACAAGGTGAAAATGTTAAACGAATGTCCGTTGTAAAACACTAACAGTTAAATAATTTTAAATAAATATTTAAACATTTTGCGCACAGTGATTGTGCTGGCTCACAGGTTCTGAAGAATCACACAGGAATAGGCCTATTAGACGATGGAAAGTACTGTCACTCAAAAAGAGTAGAAAAGAGGTGTCGCTATGTTTAACTCCTTGACCGCTCTTTGACAATTTCTCGTGCGATTGTTAATACTCTTTTGTTTCATTGCGATAAGCGGCGTAACACATGTCGTCCTCGCTCTTTCTTTCCTACCTCATTCTTTATCAAGAGAATCACTAAGCGTCAGCTACAAAGCTGAACGGTGAACAAAGCCGTCATGCAATTTCATATGACGCGGCGCTTAAAGTGTTAAAGTCTTACACATTTGGCTATCCAGGCTTTAGAAAACAGAAAACCAGGATCGATGACAGTTGCCATATCCGACGACTGTTGCTGGTTTATATCTATGATATACGAATTGTTTACAGTTAATGAAGGTTCGTTTAGAGTTTAAAACTTATATTTGGAACCACACTTTATAAATTGGCATTTTCTTCATTACAGTGCGGCTGCTGCCTGTAAACAAATTTCGGCGGCTGTTGTCAAACTGAATCTCAAAATGGCAACCTGCCAAAATCTACGAAGACACCTCCTCAATATTCCACCAATGACTGTGTAGGAACGAGGTCAAGTAATGTAGAAAGATTTGACAAGTAGCCAAAAGATCGTTACAGCAGTTTGACATCTAAAAGCCCTTTTCGATTCGAATGTTAATTATGATTTTAAAGATGAATCGTGCTGGTAAAAGCAAGAAAATTATCTATTAGTTTAAAAAATTTACAGTAAAATTATGTATGCCTTTAATAAATAACAGCTCTGGAAATTGGAATTCGTTTTGCCCATTCCCAATTTGCTCCGGAAAAGATTTCTCTTTTTCAAAGTGTTTAGAGTTATTGTTATTTTTTGATTAAAAAAAACAACAAGAATGATAAAAAAATATTGATTACTTGTGATAATGTGATTGGTCAGGAAATCATTAAACTGGATGAATAAAAAAAAATAAAATGAAATAAAATAAAAAAATAAAATAAAATAAAATAAAATAAAATAAAATAAAATAAAATAAAATAAAATAAAATAAAATAAAATAAAATAAAATAAAATAAAATAAAATAAAATAAAATAAAATAAAATAAAATAACATAAAATAAAATAAAATAAAATAAAATAAAATAAAATAAAATTTATGTTACAAAATTGTCATATCTTGTGTGCAACATGGCAGGATTTTTTTGTATCTAAGCCTGAGTTTGATAAAAAAAAAAACCAAACGACAATAACAGTAATTCCTATCATCTAGCTAGTTAATAATTGTGCGTAGCACAGTTTGTGTCTCGCACTGATTCTATGCTTGTGGCTGTTTTATATAAGCTCTTTTTTCACTTCATTTTTAATGTAACGAAATCATGGTGAATCCGATCGGGAATGAAAGTTGTGCATCAGTCTCCTATGGGACGAAATCCGCTAGGTTTTGCTTCACGGTTTCTTTGTGTTGCACGCTTTTTTGGAAGTGAGCGACGAACGGATTTCGGTAAACGGAGTCTATGCTATGGCCGTTTCTGACCAAATCGACAACACTCACGACGACACACATTGTCACATCGACACGCCGTTGATGGAAGTGTTGAACTTAATTTAGATCTGTGGGAGAGGGAGGAGGACAAAAGGAGTATATAGATTTCTGTGGAGAAACGTAGAACAAGAACGTAAGCGTGAGTCGTTGCGTGCGTATGTGTGTACACTCGAGAACTCATTTTTTGCTCTTTCCTGGAACCCACATGTTTTACATTTTTCTGACTTCAAGCAAGTAAAGTAGCACGGAAAGTAGAAGCTTTTTCATGAGCTACTATTTGGCTACTTTGTAGCGTTTTAAATTGCCTGGGACAGTGCCAAAACACGTGCCGGAAGAGAGAGAAACAGTTCTAAATAAACCGCATGCGAATGTGTGCATACATCAAATGTGAACATGTGTGCCTCATCATTTCCATAAGCTATCCGAAAGGGGGTAGAGCAAATTCATTTGTATGCATGAGGAGCAGAAGAAACCAGAACGTTACAGTATGTGTGAACACAACAGCAGCCGGTCTTTTGGTACAGTCGTCAACTCGTACGACTTGACAACATGCCCGTCATGGGTCCCGTTAAGCCCCGAATGGATGGAGTCCGCCATACGTAGGATTGACTATCTTGCTATGCGGGGTAATCCATGTCACTGAAAGCCAACTCCACAAGTGATACAGGCCTTGACCGAAAACGGTTATTGAGCCATAATAATAATAAGAAGAAGAAGAATAAGTACACAACCGAATGGTTCGGATGTTTGTCTGTATAGGTGAAACCACATTTCCTCTTAAACTGTAAGTGGGTGGACATATGGGTCCCAAACAAAAATTTCCCTTTTTGCGGCCCAGGAACAATTCGAGTAGAAACGAAGAACGAAAAGAGTATGCAACGCAGCTGTACGCTTTATCTCACCAGTTTTCTGTTAGTGGTATGGTTTTTCTCGACGAAGTAAGCTTTAATGTCAGTGGTTAATTCACTTCATCACTGCAGCCTTTACACTGTGTACGTGCATAAACTACACATATGAGAATTATAAAACATTTTTTAATTTGATAGCTAATTAAAAAACAAACGTAATTGTTTTAAAAACGAAAGCTTCTTCTTTTTCTTAATAAGGTTGGTAGGTTGAGGCCTCCTGTACCATCCTTTTAGAAGGTATACAGGCCTATAATTTTACTCGAATGACATTCTATCATCTGTGTGTTTCGAAGCAACCGGCGGTCAGAGTGAGCGTAAACAAATGGATTTAGCACTTCTTTAAAATCTTTTCTCCACTATTTTGTTACAAATGGGGTAAATATGAGTGATGAGAGTGTTGATAAATTAATGTTAAACCCAATTATAAACGTAGATATTGGCTTACATTTTGTGTGCGGTTAAATTTGCTCGTTTGTGACAGCTGTCGGCAGAAAATCTCTTGAATGTACCTTCCTGTTGTAAAATTCGGTACCGTGTTGTTCTTTCATTGACTCAAATCTGTCTAAGGGTTACTCGAAGGGAAACGTTACTAGCAAAACGATACCAAAATAAACAAAATGAACGTGCGAATTAATTTTCTCGAATGCCGAACGCAATATAATAGGCCTGATAATCATAGGTTTGACTACCAGTTTTTGGAATGGAAATCATCAATTCTTCTTTGATGTTTTGCTTTCTTGATGTTTATATCGTTATGGATTGGTGTACAATTAATAATTAAAACAAAATCACTGTAATTCATTTTTATTTAGCACTATGCTTGGTACACGACAAAGCACGTGTATTTCGAATTGAAGAGACCGGTAGAGGATCGTGCCAGTTATGTCGTTGTCTAGCCTCGCGCATCGAATGACACCTTCCAGGGCGATGTTGAAAAGCAGACAGGAGAGTCCGTCACCTTGCCTCAGACTCCTGCGAGGTTCGAACGATTCCGACGTCAAGTTCGATACTCTCACCTTGCACCCCGTTGATGGTGGCCTCTAACAGCCGGATCAACTTCCCAGGGAAGTGGTACCGCTGCATGATGCTCCATAGCTCCTTCCGGTCTATGGTGGCACTTTTGGAGGATCTGCCGTAGAGTGAAAATTTGGTCGGTGGTTGATTTGTCTCCTACAAACCCAGCTTAGTAGCTGCCGACAAAATTTGTAGCAAGGGGCGCAAGTCTGCAGAACAGGATCTGGGACAGGATCTTGTAGGCGGCATTCAGGACTGTGATGGCTCGGAAATTCGCACAATCCAGTCTGTTGCCCTTTTTGTAGACTGGGTGAATAACACCCAGCTTCCACTCCTCCGGTAGTTCCTCCTGTTCCCAGACTTTCACGATCAGCTGATGCATTTCGACGGTAAGCCAACTTATTGTAATTTATCATAAGAAGGCTGACGGTATACGATACCATTTATCAAAACAAATTCAGTTGTGGAACTAATTTCAAGATCATTTTTAAGTTTTTCAATTTCCGGATCTTGTGACTGAGCGTTTTTTAATTGAATATCAATGTCAATATTATCTACAGCATTGTATGACTCCGATTAAATTCTTTAGCACTACAGAATCGCTGAACATGTCAACGCCTTCTTCCGAACAATTCTATATCTCGCTGAAAGAGTCTATTATATGCCTGAACGAATCTACAACTCGCTGAACATTTCTATATAATCCTCGAAACCCCTGTATTTGCCTGCAATTTTTTGACAGATCAAGAGAAAAATTGTAATAAAACGTGTTTAAACATTATTTTCCGTTAATTTGCAAGTTCCAAGTGTTCTGGTGGTTTACTCATTTCTTATAACAAGAACCCATATTTTACGATTTTTTTAATTACGATAATTTTATCTGACGAAGATTCGTGGTGTGTGATCCCATAAAGATCGGCAAATCTTTTTTTGACACTTGAAGGGAGATGATTCGCGAATTGAGGTATGGACTGTGTGAGCTAATCTATTGATAAGCTTTTTATTGCAGGGCTTCGGCATTTCGAATATTATAATCCTTAATCTAAATCCTTTCGACTAAAGCGTAATCATATCATTTTGGTTTTGATTTTTGGGGAGGATGGAAAGTACATTAATTCGTCTTACAGAATTTGGGGTACAAATAATTCCAACTTGGCTACAATTGCTTTCAATGTGTGCGAACAGACGGCGTCCGTGGGCCTGCCCACGCCCGAATGCAGAGCCGCTGGCATACGATTCTACCTTGACCATTAACATGAGAGGGACAGAGCTTATACCCCGAACGTACCCGAAAGGTATGCATGTTTCACTCATCAGGATCTAAAGGCAAGGACAAGGCAAAAGAGACACAGAAAAATTTCCTCACGGCTACACATGTCCTTTTGATGCGTTGTCTATGCGTCTTGCTCGGTATCACAGCGGCATACGGCAGGTAAGCAGTACAAATGCTGCTACTTGATACGCATGTTTAACGAACAAAACTATTCGGTTCGGCTCGGTAAACTTCACGAGGACGCCGGAACAAAAGGGCGCAGACTTTTTCATGATTTTGTATGACTTTGGCTCTTTTGGACCGTGCGTGTAGGCGCACACATTAATTCCTTTTCTCGGTAGTCGGAGGCATTGACCCAGATAGCAAAGCCGTAGCCCTTTGTATGGGAGCCATCGCGCTCATCAAGGCTCGCTTAGTTACGCGCATAAAGCAAAATGTGCGCGAAGGCGAAAAAACCCGAAAGCGCTTCGTGTGGCCCTCTCTCGTGTTTCTAGTTTTATTCTCTCTCGCATGTCATCGCTCTCTTCCAGTTCGGATTGAAATGAGAATTCACTCTCTTGATTTGGTTGCGGCAGTCTAGCTGCTTCACACTCTTTATTCTCTTCTTTTTGCAGTTCCCACAAGAGGATTCACACATGTGTTCTCACATACTTACATACACACACACGGTGGTTGGAAGCCTGGCGCGGCTGTTTCCAATTCTGTCTCATCTTCTTCCCTCTTCACACCGCGTTGGAGCCCGTGGTGGTGCGCGTGTTAAGCCTGCTTGGTTCAGGAAAGATGTCATCAGATTTGGCGCGCCTCAACCGCGGTGTTGTATGAAGGCTGTTGATGAAAATACACAATTAATAGACACACTTTGTTAAAAAAAATACACTTGATTTAAAGATGTGACAAACTTACCTTTGTGCTCGAGGATCAATTGAACCTTGAACGCCTGTGCACACAGTGTCGCAATTTGAAGAGGTTTGGAGAACAGCTAGCGGTAGCAGCACACATCTGAAACTTGTAAAGCGCAATGTTTTAATTAGAATAAATGTCACATAGCACTAGACACTTAGAAAAGGACACTTACCGAAACAATTAGATGATAACAATTCGTCCTCCGATAAAGCAAAAAGAACACCGTGGATGGTGCAGTACGGGTAAGTGTTTTACGCAGGAAAAATAGTTCACACAGCACACAAACACACACTCTCACGTCCACGGTTCAGAGCACACTGAAGTCGCTCTTTGGCTTGGATGGAAAAGAGCAAACACCCAGATGAGTGCGATGGAAGAAAATGGCGTGTGTTCAACAGGGATGGGTAGAATCAAACACACGAAGTTTGCCGGAGAATTCTCTTCGTGTGGCAAGAGAGAATTGACTAACACCCTGATGAGTGAGAACGCAACAAACGTTGTGGAATGTAGAAACGGGATAGGAATAGTAAGCGAAGGCAGTTTGTGGACATGAGGGGGTTGAAACTGGGAGAAAAAAGCTTCGGTTGCTACTTGGGGAGATTGTCAAATCCAGTGGGACCGACCGGATCCATTGCTCACTGCAGACTATGTGTGTATCAAGTTATTTTCATTACTTTTTCGTTTGTAGACTATTGACGCAAATCTATTTTCCCATACAGAATGTGCAATCGAGTGTGCACAAAATTATGCTAATATTCAGAATTTAATCAAAACATAATACGACTGAGTTTGCATTCGAATCAATGTTTCTTAAGGGTCTCAATTGTGCTGTACCATTGTGTAGAATGAGTTTATGAGATATTGTGGGTACATTTATGTTAGTTTCGTAAAATATACCAACAAAAGGATTGTTATTCTCTGGAATTCAATACACTTCGAAAAATTGTAATAAGAGATTTTTGGCTTGCAGTGCTTTTAGCAATTCTAAAAATATTCTCGCGGGCCGCATGCGGTCCGCGGTCACAAGTTTGACATACCTGCACTACACCATCGATGTTCGCTTAGGCCTCTACAAAGGCCTGGACTTCCTGGACTTGCTTCAAGTTCTGGAGCCGGATCGAGGTCGTAATTGATGCCGAGGGCGAATATTTCAAATAATTTTAATAAATAGCATAGCAAACTGCAGTGCCTACTAAATCATATCCTAAATTACAATTTTTCCCAATACTAAAATTCTTTTCCGCAGCCGATTTTGAAATTTATCTTAAACACCCTTTATATATGTAAATGTATATTCTTCTTACTTTTGCAGTGAGTTTACAAAAAATTGAAATCGTCTCCGATGAAAAGCTGCATAAGTGCCCGGAATGTCGACGTACATTCTGCTCCATGAATGCTATGAAGCGACACCGGCAGGCCAAACATTTCGCATTGCAGGATTCCTACGTATGTGCCATGTGTGAGGCTCGGTTCAAAACGAAATGGTCACTATCGACACACAAGTCAAAATATCATCGTGGTCAAACTACTACAGGGATAATCGAAGCAGAGAGGCATGTTGCGATCAAAACTACACCAAACCCGCTAAAAAAAAATGCTAGTGGGACAATAGTCACCCGTATTAAGACCCGTCGTTTCTCATCGGAAGACTCGTAGATACATTATCAACAGGTTATTTCTTGGTATTTTACTTCTACACGAAAAGTAATAAAAAAGGATAAGTAGGTTGTAAGTTAATATTAAGATATATTCAATCGACCATACCTGTTGTATATTTTGAACGAAACATAAAATCGATGCTATAAAATTTAAGAGACAAAATTTGCAACCGTATTTGACGTTGGAGTAACGATACGTCCATGGCCATGTGTCCAATAAACTGTGTCATAACTTCATTCAAACCAATTTCTGTCGTACTGTCAAACAAGAAACATTTAAATGATTCGCGCACTATCCAAGGAACAAACTCAACATGCTTTCTTGCTTAGCCAGCTTCGACGATCTGTTGGAAAAAAACAGAATTTCATGTTGATTTTGTTCCTTGGGTAGCATTAGGTATTTGCCCCTTGGATATAGAGAAAGAAATGGCAAATGAAAATATATTGATCATCCAACTTATGTTTTCCACATCCAATTGTTATATTAATTTCGCCGTATTAGTTTTCGTGTGTTTAGAAACAATGTACGAACAAGTAATAGATCCCTTTATTATTCTAGCCAGTTTTGTTTACCCTTGGCTTGATTGTTTTTGGATAAAATCAAGACAACACTATACAAAACCACTCGTTGAATCATTGCATTTAGAAGGACGTTCTATAATATATTGAAAATAGTGGAACACATTTCAATCAGATGAATGGGAAACGATAGTCTATTCTATAGAAATTGTAGTCTGTCATAACCATCAGGGAAAACCATAAATTAATAAAATATAATCGTTGCCACATAATTTTAGCCCTAAGGCCCCAAATTTCGACGGTGTGCCATTTTTGACTGTAACGCTCCTAGTTTTGTCTGTAAGTCATCAATTTCAACTCTTGTAGGAATCATGAGAATCTTACAAGCTATTTGAGCAGATTTTTGACAATTTTAATTTTACATCACAAAAACCGTGTAATTTGATTGTTTTTGAGGAAAAATAATGATATTTTGGATATTCTAAAGTCCTTATTTACACCTGATAATACATGCCAACCTTTTTCACTCCATTACAGTCGTTGCCGCTAAAATTTGACTTTTTGTCTCGAAGGCATCAATTTTTGACAGCGTGTCACGATTTTTGCCTCAAAGGCATCAAATTTTGACAGTGCGCATCAATTTTTGCCTCGAAGGTATCAATTTTTGACTGTGAGTGAATTTTTGAAAGTTAGACTGTGTGTTCTGAAATAATTGAAATTAATTGAGTGAATAATTTTATTGATTGAATTTAAAATAAAACAATTGCTTTGTCAATTTTGGAAGTTTTAATGGAGTGAAAAAATTGGCATGCATTATCAGCTGTAAAAAATGATATTAAAATTTATAACATTTTATTAATTCTTCTCAAAAACAATCATATTACATGGTTTTTGTGTTTTTTATGAGATGTGGAAAAACAATTGTTAAAATCTGCTCAAATACCTTGTAAAATTCTCATGATTCCTACAAGAGTCAAAAATTTATGATTTACAGACAAAAATAGGTGTGTTAGAGTCAAAAATTGATGCGCACTGTCAAAAATTGATCCCTTAGAGCAGCAGTGTCAAACTCATCTCATCAGAGGGCCGCTAGTACAAATTTTCAGTGTTTCGCGGGCCGCAAAGTTGAGAATGGAAAATATACCCCATAGTTTATGTAACATACTTTTTTAGATTTTTATTGTTAAACAAATTGTCTTTTAGTACTCCTCGCTTCTTATCTGGAATCGTTTGTTATGTACAAATTGGCGATATTATTTTTATATGTGCTCTTTTTTATATAAGAAATTTTTTTAATGTACTTTCAATGTTATTATAAAAATAGAACATTTTTCATTACTCGCGTTCTCTTACGGCAGTTCTGCTAAAAAATATCTGTCAAACACACTTTTTCACTGAAGTAGGAGAAGTCTAGCAGCTTACAGTGATTCTTTTTCAAACAATCCGAGCTATCCATCACTGGATGAATAACAAAAATATTTTCTTGCAATTTTTTGACAGATCTAGAGAAAAATTGTAATAACACGTGTTGAAACATTATTTTTCGCTAATTTCCAAGTTCCAAGTGTTCTGGTGATATATTCATTTCTTATAACAAGAACCCGTATTTTACGAATAACTTTTTTCTTAAATTACGATAATTTTATCTCACGAAGAGTCGTGGTGTGTGATCCCATACAGATCGGCAATTCTATTTTTGACACTTAAAGGGAGATGATTGGCAAATTGAGGAATTGAGGACTGTGTGAGCTAATCTATTAATAAGCTTTGTATTGCAAGGCTTAGGCATTTCGATTATTTTTATCCCTAATCTAAATCCTTTAGGCTTGAGCGTAATCATATCATTTTGGTTTTGATTTTTGGGGAGGTTGGAAATTACATTAATATGTCTTGCTGAATGTTGGGTACAAATAATTCCAACTTGGCTAAAATCATTTTTATTAACATTTATGGTGGCATGATTATGACAAAAAACAGAAGAGGCTCCAATCGAATATCAATGATGTAACATTCTAAGGTGGGAAAACATTCGGAGCCGAATGAATCCTTTACTCGACAGTCGGGGGCATGGAGATTGTCAAATTCGGCGGGACAACCGATGACTCCAACGGTTCCGAATGGCTCTAAACGGCTCTATAGGCTTCGGACGACACCGAACGGAACTGTTGGTTTGATTTGGCCGGATTCGAAGTCGGAATAGCTATGATCGGAAATGGTTTTGAGTCGTGGATGCGATTCCGACAATCAATCACTAGTTGTTGAAGAATTTCCTAGTGTGTGTAACAAGTTATTTTCATTCCTTTTTCGTTTGTAGACAGTTGACGCAAAATTTTTTTCCATACAGAATGTGCAATCGAGTGTGCACAAAATTATGCTAATATTCAGAATTTAATCGAAGCATAATACGACTGAGCTTGCATTCGATTCAATGATTCTTAAGGGTCTCGATTGATATGTACGTTTGTGTAGAATAAGTTTATGAGATGCTATGGATACATTCATGTTAGCTTCGAAAAATATACCAACAGAAGGATTGTTTTTCTCTGGAAAATTTAATACACTTTGACAAATAGTAATAACAGATTTATGGTTTGCAGTGCTTTTAGCAATTCTCAAAATACTCTCGCGGGCCGCATTCAGAATCGACGCGGGCCGCATGCGGCCCGTGGGCCGCCAGTTTGACATACCTGCCTTAGAGCCACCGACTGTAAAACTTCCAATATTGGCAAAACATGTGTTGTACAGGCGGTCCCCGAGATACACGGTTAATGGGGACCGAAAACGGCTGGAAATCTCGAATTTCCGCGTATGTCGAATCTCGTGATTTCCAGCCAAAATATCACTAATTTTCGTGCAATTTTGCAAGTACGGGGTAGTTTAAGCCACCAAATTAATTATTTGATATGTTTCTACTGAATTGAACAATTTTAAACCTTTTTAAATAGTATTTAACATTCGTTCAATACGTAAATTATTTGGTATTTCACAATGGATGTGTCAAATCAGTACAATTTTTTCAAAGAACTGTCAAATTTGGAAAACCGCGTATCTCCGAATTCGCGTATAAGAGGTACCGAGTATCTCGGGGACCGCCTGTATTTTAAATTCCATCAATGATATTATTCACGTCTTAGCTTCATTTTAATAATTGCTGAACACACAGCGTCAGGAATTACGTAAAATTTTGTAAAAAAGCGATTTATGTCTTAGAGACAATAATTGATGCGCACTGTCAAATTTGATGCCTTTGAGGCAAATATTGTAACACGCTGCCAAAAATTGGTGCTTTCAAGACAAAAATAGGTGAGTTAGAGTCAAAACTTAGTGGTAAGAACTGTAATTTTTTTTGTTTTCTGACTTGAAAAAAGTTATAATACGTGCATTACTTTGTTAATCAACATTTAAAATAGTTTTTTAACCTCTTTCTTTGAATAATTCTAAAAACTTCGGCTAAAAAACACAGCCACAACATTTTATTGCTGATTCTGATCCTGCAAGTCAGAAATTGGTGTTTGATTATCTTTTTTCAGGATGAAATAATTTCGAATGAAAACCATAGATGAGTTTATCGTGTGGTTTTGTATGTAGTACTGACATAATTTCAGACATCAACTGTTTAGGCTCAAATAAACAAATCAGTTATAATGGTAAAATCCACCTTCATTCCCAACTTAATCGCTGACCTGAGACAGCGATTTGTATGGACCCTAAATTGAGATCGCAAGACGATTTGGAGGAGGCTGTCATTTAGGCTGTGATATCGGAAAGACAACATAATTTCGTAAACTTTTCCCGGTATACCTGCTGGAGATCAAGAATGATGTCAAAGCGATTATAGTGCCTGAGCAGTAACTAAGAAAGTAAGTATTTAAGTAAATTAGGGTTATAGCTGTTCAAATTCTTGGCTTTTCCAATAACTTTCAATCAGTTTGATCCAAGAAGGATTCTTAAATATACTAGAAAGAATAATGAGGACAAAACAATAAAATTCTTCTTCGTGTGTATTTGTGGTTATTTAAGTTTCTATAATTGGATTGAAGTGTATATCGGTACCATTTACTCATTAAGAAGAAAAGTAATCAATTGTTTTACTTTTCAATTACTTGTACACTTAGTTTTCTTATTGGTTTGAGACTATTTCAGTTACTTAAGATAATTTGTTTAATGAGTAAATTCATCAGATGGATTATTTAAAAATCTTTTTATTGGAAATAGGATAATCTTCAATCATAACCATGTGCGGTAATGTCCTTGATATATCGTTCTATCCATTCGTGAACTTTTATTAAAACTTGAACTGCTAATGTTTATAAATATTTTCCTAAGCTTTTTGATCATTCTCTCTTGCATCCTCTTTTTCTATTCAGAGCTGTACACAAATGTCACCTTCTAGGATAAAGAAATTTAGTGTTTTAAGCCAATGAATGCAAATAAGTATAATAAGTTGTAAAATAAGCTAAGTCGTTCTTGAATGTTGAAACACTTTACAATGCATGATATTCTTTCCTTCAAACACATTTTTCTGTCTGTAGGAATCTTTTTAATGAGGTGCCAAATGACCTGTCGTAAACGTGCGTTTTAAAACAAGATTTCGGTTCGGGTCGGCTGGAAAAGCTTATAAAGGACGGTCTGACACGGTTGAGGGTTTTAAAACCAAGAGCGGAAAATCAAACACTAATTTCAAACGTAGAAAAATATAGTAAATCGTTTCGGCAAATAATTTTCACCGCGCTGGTTTTCATTTCGCAATTTTCTTTTTTTAAACACAATCACAATACAGCAATTTTTGCTTAATTGACTTGCATTTGCCGATTGTTATTCGAATGAGTAAGTAGTTTATAAAAGCATACTAAAAAAACCAAATTAATGTTGAAGAATATTTTCTTGAATTTTAAATAGTATATTATAGCGCTGAATGTGTTATTAGCAATGCGTTAACATCAAATGCGTACTGGTGGTTTGCTAGATACTCTGTAACTTTTAAATTCGGATTCGGTGGTTCTTAACGCGGTTAATGCGGTTTTATTAAATTGACTGTTTTTCAGGCAAATTACACTGATTTGACCCATGAATATAAGATAGATTCTATTTTGGTCAAGTTTGAACTCATACAAAAATGAACGAAATTGTAATTTTGAACCAGATTATATCAAATAGTTGATGAAGTGCATAAAACTCACTTACTTACTCACTGACTTACTTATCCGGCGCTACAACCACTTTGCGGTCTTGGCCTGCCTTAAGAGTGTCCGAAACCAGTGGCGGATCTAACGGTAGGCGGACTAGGCGGTCACCTGGGGCCCCGTAGATCGCTAGTCTATAGTATGCCGGACAGATTACTAGCGACAAGGGCCCCCGGAAGGATGGACGTAGGCCCCGAGGCTGGCGAACTATTCCCAAAAATTAATTTAATTGCTTCCGTTTCGTTGAACTTTTAATACTACCCTTTCCTCCTCTCTCTCTCTCTCTCTCTCTCTCTCTCTCTCTCTCTCTATCTCTTTCTTTCTTTTTTTCTCTCTTTCTTTTTTTCCCTCTCTCTCTTGCTCTTAATTTTTACGCCCTGTTATCTTTTTTTCTCGAAAATCACACTCTTTGCTGGAGCAGTTTACCGTGTTCTAGAAAGGCCTTTTAATATCCTCTACAAACCTATGTCGGATTTTGCGGTCGCACCTTAAAGGTATAAGTGAATTGTGAGACGACTTAAAAAGTGCGTTCACCTATTTGTACGTGGCATGGCAGCGTAGGTTCTGATTATTTATTAATAGGGCCGCTGATGTTGCTACCATCAGTTTGGTCATTGCCTCGTTTATCTGCAATCCGATATAATCTGCTGCCTGCTCGATCCATAAATGCCGTGGTAACGCTTTTTCGCATGCGATTTTATCGGACGGCCTGTAAAATTTTTATATAGGACTTAACAGATAATGTCGGACGACGAATCGTACCGCAGACCAATGATGTCTATATCATCAGCGTATGCCAGGATCTGGGTTGACTTATAAAAGATGATTCCCGTAGTCTCCACTCTTGAGTCACGGATGGCCCTCTCTGGCGCCAAGTTGAATAGGAGACATGCAAGCCCGTTCCCCTGGCGGCAGACCCTTGGTGGTAGCAAAAGGTCTTGAGAGTTTTCCATCCACCCTCATCTGGGAAATGACGTTGGTCATAGTCATTCTAACTAGCCTTATCAGTGTGGCCGGGATTTCAACAGAGTTCATAGCGTCGTAAAGTTTTACCCTTGCTATGGTATCATATGTCGCTTTGAAATCAATGAAGAGATGGATAGCCAGCTCGAACTTCATAGCGGATTTGGGGCTGTTTAATGAAAAATCGTTCCGATGTCGTACTTTTTGGCTGATTAGGAGATGAAACAGTACTTGGTAGAACCATAAAGTTTTCTAACAAGCACACGGTACTCTAGGGAACTCTTTGGAGCGGCTGATTAGCCTGATGTGTAGAGTTCATGATAGAATTTTAGGGCTTGTTAAGAACGTGTACCGAACTTGGTGGAACTTCATAGCTTTTTAATGTGTAACATCGATACAAGGTGGCTTTTGTCAAAGTGTCAAAGACTGACGTCGTCAATCATCTCATTGCTGCTGCACAAGTTATATTCGTTGATTGAAGAAAGAATATTGAGCGAAATGATTGTGATTGTACAGTAAATTGTGTGAAATTTTGTGTAATTCATCAATACAACGGATTTAAAAATATACACATGTGCTTAAACAAAACAAATCTTGTTGTTTATTTCATCGATGACGCTTGCTTCAAAATAAAACACAAATAAAAATAATCCCTGGCACCGTGGCATAAGCTGCTTAAGCCCTATTTAGAAGGACCACCTGGATGCTGTTTTGACTGCAAAAGGCGACTTCAAGCAGCGATCTTTTGCATGCCAGTCTGTTCGACCTGTCTCCCTTCTTGTACATGGAGTAGATGATGCCGAGATTCCAATCACAAGGCATCGATTAGCTATCCCACACCTCAGTAACGATTTGATGAATCTCGTTTTCTAGTCGTGTATCTCCATTCTTGACCAGTTCAGCTACAATTCCGTCGATTCTGGGTGCCTAGTTTTTTTTTTTCAGCCGACGGATAGCCTTTCGTGTTTCTTCTATGCTAGGTGGCAGTAGCATGACACTACCGCAGGGGTCTTCAAACTTTTAAGTTCGCGGGCCGCATTGCTTCACAATAAACGTAGCCGAGGGTCATTTTGACGCTACCTTTAGAATGAGTGGAATTTCAAATCTAGTTTTAATAAGAAAATAAAAACAAAATATATCAAATTTCTGCATCTTTCTTTTATGGAATCTTGATTTTCGTCTCTCAGAAGTAAAAAACATAAATTTTGATTAATCAGTCAGAAAAGACAGCTGTTTAATTTAACCTTTACCCAGTCCCCAAGCCGCCTTAACTTTATTGTCCTGACTTTATTTGATTATTAGCAGTTTTGTAAAGCCTTTAAAAAAAATAGAGTTTCTTAAAAGAATATGACATTTGTCAGCGTTATAGCATAACGACGTATACCGTTACCCTCGATTTTTTCGATTCGGATCAATATAACACAAAGTGTTATATTCAAATTTTATCTACACTATATCCAATTTATTCAATAATCGGAAAATCATTTTTCATTCTTATTTACGTAATAATGCGTATATATTTTCACAACAAAATATTTTTTTGTTTAACTGGACGAAAAATATGTGTTTTCTTTAATTCCTTTATTGGAATCTGCGGTGATATTAAAAAAAGAATTTAAAAAAATATATTTCATATTTTTAAATATTACATCTGATGTGTTTGATAAAGGGTATGAAATATTTGCAAATGATTAAAATCTTCTTTAAAAAATATTTTTTCTTGTGTAAAATAAAATGCCCTTGATGACGATAATTTTTGAGACATACTGTACATGGCTATTTACATGGTGCCTTCATTTTTTATGTTAAAAAGTTCGTCAAGCTTCGTGTGTATTGTGTGTATATGACTACAAAACCAAGCATCTGCAACAATTTCTATCAGCTATTGATTAATTTGAGAAAGCTTTTACAAGAATCCTGTTAAGAAACCGTTAAAAGTATGCCTTAAAGTATTACTTTTAGCTTTCCATACAGCAATAATTCCAGGGCTTAAAACACTCCGTAACGCTTTCCTTGCTTCATCAATGCTTCGTTTAATCTTAAAATTTAGCCGGTATTTTTAACGAAAACGATCAAAATTAACGAAAAATTCGACAGAGATGTATATATTTTCTTTCTTTTTCCTAAGGGACAACAAGATCTTCGTTAAGCTTAATGTGCTTATATTTTCGTGAAAAAAATTTATAAATAAAACACTTATTCGTGTACTGAATAAAAATACAATTTCAGGTAAAGGAAGACTCATCCCTCTACGTTACACTAGCGTTACGCGTAACGCCTGTTTTTCGCAAACCCAAGCAGCATTTTTGAACGCCTGTTTAAACCGCCGTGGATGAAGCAATTAATAGATAATAATGTGTTAATATTGATTATTTTTATATGATAATTAGAAAAGCAACAATTTTTGAACAAACATAAAATAATACAGCAATCGTTATGAAAGATAAATCTCAATAATAATTAATGAGTATAAATAAATTATAATATTATTATTGAGCTTTCATTTTTAATAGCAATCAGAGTTGTAACAACTTCAAGAATTGCGCTTGTTTTTAACTGTTTACGTTTCATGTTTTTAAAAGCCCTTAGTCCCGTGTGAAATATTTCACTTGCGTTATCTGCATATGGGTTTCACCGATAAACGAAACGATTGACAGGTGCTGTTTTTGTGTGTATTGGTAGGGAATAGACCGCAGGAATAAGCTGCCGTAATGATATTTCACATCTTGTAACCGACACGAAGGAGAAACGGATCTCGACAGCGCGCGTAAAATAAAGTTTTTAAAATTGTGAAAGCGTGTTCTTCTTTTCCTAAAAAATAACACAACGTAGGGATTTGCGCGATCAGCAACTATAACAATCTACATACATTAAAAAGGGTTCATAATAAAAAAAAATATTATTTTTTTATTTACCCAGCTATTGATACAGCAGAATCATGAAATACATAAAGTATTTATATACCTTATTAACCTCACTTAAAAAAAGAGCCCTCGCACCGAAAGTAATTTTTATTCAAAATGGCCGGAAACATAGTGTAGCAGGCAGAAATTCTTTCGAGAACAGGAACTTTTAAGTCGAAGAAAAGTGAACACGTAAAGTTAAGCGAAGTATGGCTAATTATTTGTGACACGGACGAGGGGGGTGTGGCAGGTTCTGGTTCTGGTTGCGCCATGAGGTGTACATCGTCGTCAGCAAATGTGGTTGGTGGGGGTTCGAAGCACGGGCGGATCATTCGGCGGGGAAGGCATCGCGTGACCGATCGTACCACTGTTGGTGCCGTTCTGCCAGTTCGGTCATTGGTGGTCGGTCTGGTTTCAGGTGCGCGTTGAACCCCACGCTATGAGGTAACTATGCCGATAGTGTATAGTGGGCTGCGAGTTCCAGGTTCGTCTTTGGACAGCACACGAAGCACGTGTTGTCGGCAGTATTCTGTCATTGGAAGCGACAAGAAACAAAAAGGATCGTATCAATAGATTGAATAGGTAATAATTGTATTTCATACATTTAGTTTATTAATAAATATTTTTAATATTTTATATTTTCTACTCATAGGAAATGTTGCTCTAATTGAAAGCTTTTTTGTGGTTTATGAACTTCCTTCTTTCAGATTATTTTTCATAAATCATAGTGCAACAATGAAAAATATGAAACCTGTTTTTTACTTGCAATTGAAAAATTAAATGTCGTAGATATCGATTCATCTTAAATGAATTTACTTTAATTTCAGCGCAATTTTAATTTTTTTTATTTAAATAATGTACGTTGGTTGGTCGCGTAGACAACACTATAATAAAAATGCTGCTTGGGAATATTTTAAGGAATGTAACGCTTCTCGGATACCGGATGTAACGGCAGAGAACCTCGGATTGCAGATAACGAGGCAAAGACCAAACTGATGGTGGCAACATCAGCGGGCCCGCTAACAAATAATCAGAATCTACGTAGGCGTGACGTGCAGATAGGTGAACGCACTTTTGAAGGCGTCCCACAATTCACCTATCTGGGATCAAAGGTCAGCAACGACAATGGCATGGAAGCTGAGTTGCGCGCAAGGATGCTGGCTGCCAACCGGTCATTCTACAGCCTGAAAAAGCAGTTCACCTCAAAGAACCTGTCGCGACGGACGAAGCTGGGACTATATAGTACCTATATAGTACCAGTACTCACATACGCCTCTGAGACATGGACACTGTCCAAATCTGACGAAACCCTCTTAGCCGCGTTCGAGAGGAAGATGCTCAGAAGGATACTTGGCCCCGTATGTGTGGAAGGACAATGGAGGAGCCGCTATAATGACGAGCTATACGAGATGTACGGCGACCTCACTGTCGTACAGCGTATAAAGCTCGCCAGGCTCCGGTGGGCTGGCCCATGTTGTACGCATGGAAACGAACGACCCAGCCCGTAAAGTCTTTTTAGGCCGTCCACAAGGACAGAGGAGGCGTGGTAGGCCCAAATTGAGGTGGCAAGATGGCGTGGAGGCGTCCGCCATTAAGGCCGGGATAACGGACTGGCAGACGAAGGCGCGAGACCGTGAGCGGTTTCGGACACTCCTGAGGCAGGCCAAGACCGCAAAGCGGTTGTAGCTCCGGATAAGTAAGTAAGTAAATAACGCTTCTCCAATGTAACCTAGAGGGCTGAGTCTTACTTTTTTCCCAATTTTTCTTGGTAACCACATCACACAATTTTCTTTCATTACGCGGATTTCGTCAATCTTCAGCAAGGAGGTCAGTTGCAGCCTTGTACTGAAAAGATGATGTCCATACGCTATCCGAACCGAAAATGCTGCGAAATATAAAACAAATTATGCAGTTCATGTGAAGAAAATGGTAATATCGATACACTGACCTGTTGTAAAGGCATGATGATTCACAAATTAATCAATAGCTGATAGAAATTGTTGGTAAAATTTTCGTGTCGGTCCATACGTCTCTCTGGTTTGCTCGAGTTTCCGCATGTTTTTCTATTCGCATGCTTGTGCAGCGTTCCGCTCACGCTATAAAGCGCAACGCTTCTTCTTCTTCTTTTGCTCAACAACCGATGCCGGTCAAGGCCTGCCAACACACTTTTGGGGTTGGCTTTCAGTGACTTATTGATTTCCCCCATAGCAGGATAGTCAGTCCTACGTATGGCGGCACGGTCTATTTGGGGCTTGAACCCATGACGGGCATGTTGTTAAGTCGTACGAGTTGACGACTGTACCATGAGACCGGCTGAGCGCAACGCTAGGATAAGCCATATCGGCGCGTTAGTGATCGCACGGAAGACAACGCTAGGATCGACGAAAGGTTGTCAAAAGAGAGCAATTGGGAAGAATTAAAAGAAGGGGGGGGGGGTCGTCGTCCGGTCATTCTTTCTTGGAAGAGAGGTCATGTGGTGGCAAATGTGGAATACGAAGGGATAACTCTTCAGACGGGAAGCTAGAAGGTGGAATAAAATTTGGCATTAACACGGTGTAAAGATTGAAAATCGAGTTTCTTTTATTAATATAAAGTGTAGTTTAGTTCGCTTGTTTTTGGAGCGATGAACTCGTTTCTCTTCGCGTCTGAGCCGTGTGTATTCATCTGCGCATGCTCGCATATTATGCTGTTGCTACATTGCTTGGTATGCATTATTCTTACGTTCTTTTGTGATATTGCGGGGGATTGTCCAAATGATGTTGTACTTATTTAAAATCAGTGCTGCGAAATGTCATGAGTATCACGAGATTTTCACCAACGAAAATAATGAACATATCCGTGGTAGCTTGATGCTCATTGCTGATAGTCAATAAAAGTGCGCCATGACATGCTGAACACGACATGTGAATTCTTGAGTCCAACGCGATACTCTGACTGACAAGCTTAGCTTAATGCCGGCGCAAGCATTATCATGATTTTTTTCTGGCTGTGAACAGTGCTGCCAAATGCCACTGTTTCCATCATCAACACTCATGACTGAAACGAAGCTCAAATCAGAACACGTACACAACTGAGATGATCAGTGACTATACTGAAACAGTTGAAGAATCGATCACATGCTTGGTGACATTTAGTTTAGCACCCAACTTTTGATCACTCACTTGGTCACGACATTGTTGTCGGCGATAATCGCGACATTCTTGGAATATACTTGGCGCGTGGGCTCAAGCAACAAAATGAGCATGCTTTCTCCCTCTATCTTTTCTTTTTTTGATTATCTGTCGGGTCAAACAGAGCGAGAAAACATGCTCATTTTGTTTCTTGGAACCACTCGCACGCAATGCATATCTCCCGTGACCATCGCGATGATCACCGACTGAAAATGTCGCGACCAAGTGATTGAACACGAGTAGGTTGCACACAATGTCACCAAGCATGCGATGGTCGCACCAACTGTTTGAGGCTTGCCTCTGATCTTCGCAGTAGAGCTCGTGACGCTGAGATGATTTTGTTTCAGCCAGAATTTGTCATGACTATGTCAGTGACATTTTGCAAAATTGATCACAGCTAAAAAAAGTCGTGATATAGTGACTGACCAAGCGATGGTCGCAAACATGTCATGAGCATGTATTAGTCACACCAATCGTTCTGGGTATCACCTATGATTATCACAATTGAGTACGTGACGCTGATATGGATTTTGTTTCAGTCAGATTTTTTTATGACATTGATAGTGACATTTTGCAGCACTGTTTAAAATAATACTTTGATATAATTTATTAACCCTAAGTGCTCTTTTTTGTGACCGTCCCGCTCGGCCGCCTATTTCCAAGAGAGCACGATCGTCCTTTCGATCGTGGTGAGTGGCCTCTCGGCTCGCTAAGTGACCAGCCAGTCGGAGCCGAATTGTTTGGGCAGGTTGGCTCACTTCTCGCATTTCGCCCTAAAACGCCTCCATAACACGTTCTTACTCCGTTTTCGAGACTAAATAAACAATGTTATGCTGCTACTGAACATTGTTCAACTACAAGTAAACATTTGACGTCTGACTGAACTGAAATACTTGTGGTAACACAGCGTGTAACCACTTCTTAAGACGCGTTACGCATTCATAACGCATCGCGCGTAACGTGTAGCACTCACTCACTCACTAACACTAACAATAGCAAACGATTGCACTACTACTACTACCCGCACAGGATGCGAGAACGCGTTTTGGTTTCTACACAGTTTTGAAACTTCTTCTTCTTCTTCTTCTTTTGGCTCAACAACCGTTGCCGGTCAAGGCCTGCCTGTACCACACTACTTGTGGGTTTGGCTTTCAGTGACTTATTGATCCCCCCATAGCAGGATAGTCAGTCCTACGTATGGCGGCACGGTCCATTGGGGCTTGAACCCATGACGGGCATGTTGTTAAGTCGTACGAGTTGACGACTGTACTACGAGACCGGCTAGTTTTGAAACTAACACAGTTAAAAATGTGTAAATGTGTGCGTTTACTTTCCGCCGGTGCGCTCAGTTTGATCTGCTCGCATCGCTGTGCTGATATCGGTGTCTCGCTTTCACTACTGCACCGAAAGGTCCTCTGTGTGGTCTCGGTGTGGTAGCACACGAAATCGTCAGTACAACTCAAGGATCTGCAGCGAGAAGCCGCACGTGTGTCAGTCTGAGTCCTGCACGCTTGGTGTTATAATTTTGTAAAGTGTTCAAGTGTACAAGTGTTGTGCGCATTGAAATGAAGTTGTGCGAATGATTCGTAATGCATGTACATCGCGCAGCTTCATTTCATACCTTTTTTACAGCAATCAACGATTGCAACAGGATCTATGCAGATATTCCGCCACTTCAACGTTTGCATCGATGGAGCGATCGATTTTATTTTAGTTTAATATTGTGTATCAAGTTATGTAAATGTGTGAAAACGTGTAAAGTTTAAGAGCAAATGTTTCAATAAAGTGATGAAAAAAAAATCGACGCGTCTTTGTGTTTTTGTTTAGCTTTAGATAACAAAAAAGATACAGAAAGAAACGCACACAGCGCAACACGAAAGAAACAAACACAAGCACACGAAAGGAGCATTGAGAGAGCGCACAGTGTATTTTTTATGAAAGTGGGAGAGAACCGTGGTACCCGTTCCCTCCCCTTTTTTTAAGCCTAGGAAATCTTCGATCGGTTTAACTTGAAGGTTTTTTACGCACACTATGTAAAAACTTACCCGCTCTTTGCCCGTTGGGTCAATACGTACACCCGAGAGTAGTGAAAGCAGCTAGAATAACTCCATTACTGGTGACCCCGACTGAACAAGTATCAAAATAGACGTTTGTCCGAAACGTAAAGTAGCAATCGCGAGTGATCATTTCACAGTGTTTGCTTTTCATTTGCATTTCGCTTGCCACGTTTTTAAGTTCAATAATTGAACATTGACCATCAAGTGTCGACCGCGTGCGAAACAAAATGACGACCAACAACAAAGTTGAACAAAATGGCGCGCTGATTGTAAAAAGTGATTAAAACCAAAATAATTTTCGCAGACTTCGATCAAGAGGATATTGAAACCTGGTTCACATGGACTGCGCACGAAGGACGATGAGTTTCGCCTGTCGGTGTTGGAATCCAATTTCGACGTAATAGTGCTTACGGAAACCTCGATCCTAGCCTACCTTCGGCTTTGCTGTTTGACGATAGCTTCCGAGTCTACCGATGTGATCGTAGTGTTGACAACAGTACATGTGCTCGCGGTGGAGGTGTGTTGATTGCATGCTCTCAGTTTCTGACGTCACGGGAACACACAACGGTGCATCCATCGCTTGAGCTAGTGTGCGTTGTAATACAACTAGGCAATTCCCGATTATTCATCATTGCTGCATATCTCCCGCCTAGACTTGCCGCAAATGCTGCCACGCTCCGTGAAGTCGAAAACTGCATTTGCTCATTATGCTCAATTATGCATCACGGAGGCGGTATCCTCTTGTTAGGAGACTTCAACCAACCTCTCGTCTCCTGGTCAGCCGCTCAGCATGATCCGGATTTGCCATTTCTGCATTATGAGCCACGTACGCGGTCGGCTCTCTCCGCTCTGTTTATGGACGAGATGCATCATAGTGGGCTTTTCCAGATCAATGGTCATCTTAACACCAGCGGACGCGTCTTAGACCTGGTGTTTGTAAATAATGCTTCTGTTTGCCTTCCGCTAGAACTTTGCCTCACCCCCCTGTTAGCAATTGACACCTATCACCCTGCGCTTGAGTTGGCCATCCCGTAACCCCGAGCGGAATCAGCCGTTCCTACGCTAACACCACGCCTTGACTACGCGCGGACGGACTTTAACAGGCTCCTGCCGATGATCGCCTCGTTCGCAAATGTCTTCGAATGTTCCCGTTAAGCCACTCTTGACCTCGCTGTGAAAGATTTTGAGCGGTTCATGGCCCAAGCCCTGAATGAATGCACGCTGGTTAAACGACCTAAACGAGGCCCCCCTTGGGGTGACAGAACGCTGAGCAGGCTCAAAACGGCTAAAGCTGCCGCGTATCGCGATTATCTGTTGCGTAGATGTCCCGCAGCATTGCGCAACTATAATACTGCGCATTCTCTCTCTATCGGCGCTATAACAGGTGAAGCGACCCTTTTTGTTTCTGGTCGCTTCCAATGACCGACGACACGTGCCTCGGCAGTTACCTCATAGCGTGAAGTTCAACGCACACCTCAAAACCCGGCCGACCACCAATGACCGACGTTAAACTGGCAGAATGGCAACTATGCACTGTCAGCATAGTTACCTCATAGCGTGGGGGTTCATCGCGCACCTGAAACCAGGCTGACCACCGATGACCGAACTAACAGAACGGCACCGACAGTGAAACGATCGGTTACGCGATGCCTTCCCCTGCGAATGATCCGCCCGTGCTTCGAACCCCCACCAACCCAATTTGCTGACGACACCTCATGGCGCAACCAGAAGCAGAACCTGCCAACAATCGGTCACTCCTGCCTTCCCCTCCGAATGATCCGCTCGAGCGTCGAATCTCCACCAACCCAATTTGCTGACGACGACGATGTACGCAGCCCGATCCACAACCCGCCTCACCCCCTCGTCCGTATCCCAAATTTAGCACATAATAAAAGCGCGATCGAGAGTTCGATCGTGGCCATACTTCACCTAACTTTCATAGTCCCCTTTTCTTTGTCGTTCGTCGTTCGAAAGAATTCTCGCCCGCTACAATTGGTGACAGTGGTGGGATTAGTGCTAATTAGACGCACTAAAAATAGAAAAAGTGATTGAAGTGAAAGTGCATGTGGTGTTGTTCTGAACTGAAAGTGCGTGAGTTGTTCCAGGCTGCCGGTCCACTTTAAGAAAGACCCATGCAGAAGGTGACCCTTGCCATTGTGTGAGAGTTTTATTTTAATTATAATATAAAAAAGTCTTGATGAGCAAGAGGGAGTTGCGAGGGGGTGCAACAAAACTTCCAGCGGCCAATAGCCCTCTAGCAGTGAAAAGTCAGCCTCCAGTGGAAAACAAATCTCCTCATTTTTTGTGGACGCTAGTTTAGGCTGCTCAAGCATCGTCATGAGCACCATTCCATCGGAAATAGCAATGAATTTGATCCCGAAGTTTAGAGGGAATGCTGCGGAACTTGATGCCTTCCTTTATGCCGCAGATCAGTTTAAAAGTGAGATACCGGAGGGAGGTTCCGAGGAACCCCTCATCCGTATAGTGTTTACCAAACTCAAGGGCAACGCGGCTGCCTATTTTAAGCGGATAAAAGTGGATACCTGGAATGAGGTAAAAACTCGTCTTTTGCATGAGTTTGGGGATAGTTTGAAATTAGAAACGGTAGGACAGCAGATCGAAACATTGCGGCAAGGAGTAAACGAATCCTTTTATAGCGTGATAAAGAGCGAGATGAGCTACTGGAAGGTTACCTTAATGCTTTCGAGCCGAAAACTAAGGAAAATCTTTCGTACTTTAAAAGAATGTTCGATCGCATTTTATTACCGGGCTAAGGAATCGTTCACTTCGCAGCCTTGCCCGCCTCCAAAAGTCGCTTGACTTTGGAGAGTTATTAAATCATTTGATGGAATAATATCTCGATATAGAAAATGAAGAAGAATTGGAGGGAAGGTTGGATGCATTAGAACAGGGCTCGCGCCATCGGCGAATAAACACATTTTCAGGGGATATATCGGATGAAAAAGATTATGGTGATAGGAATTCAAAGGGTAAAGCGCCTCCACCATGGGCTAATGCTCCCGAAGCTTATCCTCCCTCCCATTTCCCTCATCATACAAGTGGAAATGCAGTCTATCCGGCAATCCGGGGACCGACAGCCTCCCCTAGCCTGCCGGCTTATCATAATTCCATAATTCCATCATAATACCTCCAGCACCCTCTGCGCACATGAATTACGGTAATGCATGGGCACCCCCACTTGTTTCATCGTACCCTCTGTGGGGGATGTTTTCAAACAGTTACGGGACACACCTATCTCCGAGGTCGGCACAGGATGTCCCTGGTCCCAACAATTACCATTCGACGTGGCTCCATATCCTTCTAATCGCAATACAGACTTTTATAGTAATCACGCTCCCCAAATGCCGCCCCAAGTTTTTCCTTCAAGTAACCATACTATGGAACCCGAAGTTTTAGAGACGGCTAACCAACAAGGGTATGGCCAACGGCTCCGAAACCGCAATCGTAGAGACATGTCTGCAGCAGAGCCTAAAAACTAATACCGGGGGGTCCGCAGCAAATCGGAACCCCCACAATAGATAAGAACCCTTTGAAATCTCCACCTGACGGTGCTCATCCCTCCTGTGTATCTGAGGCCGATTGGATCACCTGTCAGGTGGTGCAGGTCCCGGGAGATCTGGACTGTGTAGAGCTATCAACCACTATGAACCCCTCTTATGTATCAAAATTCCTCATTGGTACCAGAGCAGCGGTGAGTCTGCTTCGCCAATCAGAGGCCCACAATATCGGCATTAATGATTTCGATTTAGCAGATTGTCCGACTTTAATCGGCATCGGGAACTCGACCGTTCAAACCATTGGCTAATGCCAGATTGATCTATTAGTAGGGGGAGAAAATTTTTGTTCAAAATTTCATGTCGTTAACGATCTATTTGTTCCTGGATTATTTAGCAAGGACTTGGTACGAAAACACCAGGTGCAAATCTTTCTGGCAAACGATTGCATTAGATTTCCATTGTCAGCGGAACCGCAGATGGATAGCGCAAGCTCCGCAAGAGGAAAATATATTGGCACACAGTCTCCCATGTTTTTTAGTTCATCAAAACTTGTTTCATCTGCATCTGTACCTCAAGAAAACGGGTGGAGAGAAAATAGCCCTAATAAATTTAGCCAATCGGAGGAACAATTGGATTGCGACCCTCGAGACCTAAAAGGAACCCTTTTGGTGGGAGAAAAAAGAGTACAAGCTTTGTGTCATGCTCTAAACTTACAAAAAGAACAGGTCAATTCATCGTTAAAAACAATGATAGCACAGTTTAGCGACGTGTTCAATGTGAAAGGGTATGATTTTACTCACACTTTTTTTGCGTAACATGAAATTGAGACCACTTCAAATTTTCCGATTTATAAACGGCAGTACCGTTTGCCCGAAGTGATCAAACCTCATCTTGCGGATCAGATAGCCGAGATGCTTGCGCTGGGAATTATAAAACCCATCGTTAGCCCCTGGAACGCTCCGGTACTTTGTATACCAAAATCCCCGGATGCGGCAGGCAACCCGCGGTATCGAATTGTGGTGGATTTCAAGGAGTTGAATTCCATCACAAAACCTTTTATTTATCCGATTCCACGGATAGATGAGATTATGGATACTCTCGGGAAAAGTTGCTATTTCTCAACATTAGACTTGGAATCAAGATTTTTTCAAATTCCTATCCATCCTAGAGATGGGGAAAAACTGCATTCTCCACACCGGCCGGACATTTCGAATTTACACGAATGCCCATGGGGTTACCAAATAGTCCTTTGACCTTCCAAAGATTGATGAACACGGTGTTGTACACAAACCCAGGTGTTAAGGCAGTAGTATATTTAGATGACATAGTGGTCCATGGCAGTACGAAAGATGAGCATAATGACAATTTGAGAAAAGTATTATCTGCCCTACGTCAACATAATCTCAAACTTGAACCCCCAATATGTCATCTTCTGCGGCAGGAGGTTAAATATTTGGGGCATATAATAGATCACCAGGGCATTAGACCCGCGGAGGACAAGGTAGATAAGATCGCCAATGCTAAGCCCCCAAAAACGGTGAAGCAAGTTCGCTCATTCATTCGCTCATTCCGCATTCCTTGAATAAATTTTTATGGTAAATTTATTCCAAATCTGGCAAATATAAGAAAGCCTTTGGATGAGCTCACCAAGAAACAATCACCTTGGTGAATGGACACCCCGACGTGCAGATGCGTTTAGTATATTGCAAACCATACTGACGCACGAACCAGTGCTGGCAAGACGGATATGCCATAGGAGCGGTGCTGTCTAACTAGAAAACCGACCGACCGCTAGCATATGCGAGTAGGACCTTGAAGGGTGCAGAATGCAAGTATCATGCAATTGAAAAAGAGCTTTTAGCCATTGTTTGGGTAACTCAGCATTATCGACCATATATACAGGGTGTTCGAGATAAATTTGACAGTTTCTGAGGGAATAGGAAAGGAATTTTTATCAAATTTATGTTAAATATTAAAAAAAAAATCTACAAAGTTTAGCTTACCATGTTTGCCGCATTTTTTATTCGAAGTACCCCCCTCCGCATCGATGGCCGCCTGCACCCGCTTCCTGAACCGCGCGCAAGCCCGGACAACCATGTCTCTGGGGATGGCCGCAAACACAGCCTTTATTCTGGCCACCAGCTCCGCTTTGGTATTACAGGACGCCCTGTTGGTGTCCCGCTCAACTGTGCCCCACACAAAGTAATCCATAGGATCAAGGTCACGGGAGCTGGGTGGCCAAACGTCGGTGCTGGTGTATCGGTCGAAATTGGCAGTGCTTTTTCGGCGTGTTTTTACGGCCGTATGACATGGTGCAGCATCCTGCTGCCAAACGTACGGCCGCCCATTGGCCACCGTATTGTTTTTACGGTGTTCAGCGAACACATCGCCGCCTTCCGAATTTCGGCATTCGTATGGCCGGCACGAACCATCATAACACACGTTACGCGCTTGTACAATTCGGACGGGTTCCACATATTTACGGAGCTAGACATTTTTTACACTTGTTCCACAACTTTTAGCAATCGAATGACATATCAATCATTTCGATACGTCAACTCAACCCTGAGATATAAACCCAAAGGCAAGGTGTCAAATTTATCTCGAACACCCTGTATAAAGATTCATAGTATATACTGATCACCGCCCACTTATTTCGATTTGGAAATTGAAGGAGACTTCGCCAACCTTAACGCGCTTAAGGTTACGATTACAGGGAATCGACTGCGAAATAAGGTATAAAAAAGGAAAGAAAACGTGGTAGCCGATTTCTTATCAAGGCTACCTGACTACGAAAGGAAACCAGAAAATGAATCTACGAACATCGGAGTGATTACCAGACAGGCAAAAAAGAAACAAGACATCCTGGAGGGAGGGAAGCCGGATGATAGTAGGGGTTCACAAGATGAAAATCATTGGGATAGTTTATTAAAAATAGAGATTCCGAATGAAGAAACGGAGGAAAAAGCAAGTAAAAGAAAACAAAAAGAAAAAAAGAAAGCAGCAGACAAGCTAGAAGTGCCTCAGGAAGAAGTAGAAACCATTCTGAAAGAATTTCATGATACGCCGCTGGGTGGCCATGTAGGCTCCCGGAGGATGCGTAAACGAATAGCAGCTGCCTATTATTGGAAACATATGAGAAGAGATATAGAAGATTTTTTCCGTAGGTGCGATTCGTGCCAGAAGAACAAAATTTGTAGAGTTAATCGGATCCCTATGAAAATAACTACCACCGCCTCCGAACCAGGAGAGAAACTATTCATGGATATAGTTGTTTTACCCGAAACATAAAGGGGCAATCGATACGCTCTTGTAGCCCAAGATGACGTCACTAGGTTCCTTACGGTTGTGCCATTAAAGAACCAAGAAGCATCAACTGTTGCCATAGCCTTTGTGGAAGGGCTCATTTGTTGGTTTGGAACAGCCGTAGAGTTAGTGACTAATCAGGGCACTAACTTCATGAGCTTAGTAATAAGAGATACCTGCAAGCAGTGCTGCAAAATGTCACCATCAATATCACAAAAAAAAACTGAGTGAAACAAAAACCTTGTCAGCGTCACGTACTCAAATGCGATTGTCACAGGTGAAATTCTCAAGTGGTTGTAACGAGTGATATTATTGGTGACAATTTGGGAATAAACTTTTAGTCAATCACTTTCTTATGAATTTTTCTGGACCAGGAGCAGCACTGTAAAATATCACTGTTTCAGTCACCAACACTCATCACTGAAACGAAGCTCAAGTCGACTCACGTACACAAGTGCGATGATCAGGCGCAAGATGAACATAGTCGTTGTGACGTGTGACCAGATTGGTGACATTGCAGCAACCACCTCTTGGTCGGTCTCTTTGACGTGACTTTGTTTGTCTGTGATCAATTTCGAAATGTCACTGATGCTATCACCAGCACTCGTGATTGAAATGAAATTCATTTCCGTTCACGTACACATGTGCGATGATCAGAGGTAAGACGCACATGGTCGTTTTGGCGTCTGATCTGATTGGTGATATTTTGGTAACCAACTCCTGGTCAATCAGTTTGTCGTGATTTTTTGGTATTTTATTAACGCGATAGACTTAGAACATACGTGGCGCGGGCGAGTGGTGTTTTATTAACCATGTGCATATGATTAGAAGCAGTAATCAGTTCTGCTAACTGGTTTAAATGATCCCGCATCCTACATATATTGCCAGACTCAGTTTGCTGATCCAAACGTTTATGTATGAACTCTCGTAAGCAGTGCACATGCAAGGATTACCGCTTCATAATGTATTTATTAATTACTCTAGAAAAACACTTTAGACCCACAAACAGCCGGCACCGGAATTTGAGGCAATTTGGAAGAAGGGAAGGAAGAGTCAGTACGACTTTTAGCGGACATTGCCTAAGTTTCTTGTCCAGATGACCAATTTTACGCTGTTCGATGGTAAGGGGAATCCTATGATAATGGTGATCTCCGGAGGCGGATACACGGGCTCTTGTTGGTGGCAGTGGATAGACGCTAAGTGTCAACATGCCGTGCCCGTTAGAAAATCCGTACCCGTGCGCGGTGTCAATTGCGCCAAAGGTGGATTATGAAAGCTGCTGGAATTTGGTGGCTTTGTCTAGAGTTAGTGCTTTCGGATATGAAAATAATAAAACCAGGATATAAAACAAAAACTATCTACCTTTTCATCCATCTACAAAACATCTTTTTTTATATTTGCACTATGGAGAAACTAACAAATTACACGCCTCGTATGCTAAGAATATCACCGATTCGATTAAAATTATTACACTAACAACACAGTGTATGAGGAGGTGCCGCTGAAGTGAGTTCACATCCGAGGAGCTCTGCTTGATCGTTTTCCAGCCGAAATCGAACGCCGACGCAAGTACTGGAAAACTGCCTACTTTATCTTTTTGAGTCGACCGGATTCTTAGCCCGGTTCCTTGGCCAGACACTTTACTTCGTTTTGCCAAAAATCTCGATTGGACCGACCATGTAAAAGGCAATCTCTGTCAGTTGGTCGAGTTTGCCGTTCATGAGCATGGTGTAAACCTTGATAATGTTCTCTTTGTTCACCAGCTTGCCGGCATAGCATAGAATATTTTTTTACTCGTATAACCTTTGTGTACATCAGTGTACTGAAAACAGCTAATTATTTTTTCGTGTTATTACCAAAAAAAGATTATTTAAACAGTTGAAACTACTTTCTTAACACTTGTAAATATTTTAATTAAACAAATATGCATTCACTAAATTTATTAAATTGTCTTTTTTTTTTGGTAAAAACGCGAAAAGGATAATTGGGTGTTTCTAATACACTGATGTACACAAAGGATATACGTGTAAAAAAATATTCGACCGCATGTCCTCGGCGCGGAACAGTGTTTTGAGAAATGTGCCGCAGATTCAGCATTGCATCCGATGAATTCAGGTATCATCAACGTTTTCAAGCATTACACCGCATTCTTGGCATTGGCTAAAACAGATTCGGGAAGGGGTCCCGCGGTCTTGAGATAAAGTGTGAAACCCTGTAATATTTACATTTCAAGAGGCATAGCAAGCGGAAAACGATTTGGTTTGTTATCCGAAGCTAGGAGATACAATTGCAAACGGTTCGTGTTTCATACCATTTAACATATCAGCATGTCGAAGCACACGTAGAATGGGATCGAAGTAACGGCTTCATATTTTGGAACTCATGTTTTGTAGATGGATGAAAAGGTAGATAGTTTTTGTTTTATATCCTGGTTTTATTATTTTCATATCCGAAAGCACTAACTCTAGACAAAGCCACCAAATTCCAGCAGCTTTCATAATCCACCTTGGCGCAATTGACACCGCGCACGGGTACGGATTTTCTAACGGGCACGGCATGTTGACACTTAGCGTCTATCCACTGCCACCAACAAGAGCCCGTGTATCCGCCTCCGGAGATCACCATTATCATAGGATTCCCCTTACCATCGAACAGCGTAAAATTGGTCATCTGGACAAGAAACTTAGGCAATGTCCGCTAAAAGTCGTACTGACACTTCCTTCCCTTCTTCCAAATTGCCTCAAATTCCGGTGCCGGCTGTTTGTGGGTCTAAAGTGTTTTTCTAGAGTAATTAATAAATACATTATGAAGCGGTAATCCTTGCATGTGCACTGCTTACGAGAGTTCATACATAAACGTTTGGATCAGCAAACTGAGTCTGGCAATATATGTAGGATGCGGGATCATTTAACCAGTTAGCAGAACCGATTACTGCTTCTAATCATATGCACATGGTTAATAAAACACCACTCGCCCGCGCCACGTATGTTCTAAGTCTATCGCGTTAATAAAATACCAAAAAATCACGACAAACTGATTGACCAGGAGTTGGTTACCAAAATATCACCAATCAGATCAGACGCCACAACGACCATGTGCGTCTTACCCCTGATCATCGCAAATGTATACGTGAACCGAAATGAATTTCATTTCAATCACGAGTGCTGGTGATAGCATCAGTGACATTTCGAAATTGATCACAGACAAAACAAGAAACGTCAAAGTGACCGACCAAGAGGTGGTTGCTGCAATGTCACCAATCTGGTCACACGTCACAACGACTATGTTCATCTTGCGCCTGATCATCGCACTTGTGTACGTGAGTCGACTTGAGCTTCGTTTCAGTCATGAGTGTTGGTGACTGAAACAGTGATATTTGGTAGCACTGTACACAGCCAGCAATAGTCATTATTATGCTTATGCGGGCATTATGCTAAGCTTGTCAGTCAGAGTACCGCGTTGGGCTCAAGAATTCACATGTTGTGTTCAGCATGTCATGACGCACTTTTATTGACTATCAACAATGAGCATCAAGCTACCACGGATATGTTCATTGTTTTCGTTGGTGAAAATCTCGTGATACTCATGACATTTTGCAGCACTGCCTGCAAGATACTGAAGATAAAAAAAATACTAGCGCTTACCACCCGCAGGCAAATCTTGTGGAGAGGGCCAACCGAGAACTAAAAATGTATCTACGTCAGTTTGTAGGGGGCAACACTAGGGAATGGGATAAGCTTTTACCATATTTCTGCTTCCAATAGAACACTACCGTTAATGGATAGACTAAATTCACCCCTTACCACCTTATGTTCGGTAGAGAAGCACGTGTACCTTGCTCTTTGTATAAGCCTTCCCCTGAGGGTTCGAGCTATCCGGAATACATACTAGAAATGAGGGCTAACTTCAGGAAATTGCACAATACTGCATCGGAAAATCTCCGACTTTCCAAAGAAAAGCGGAAAATTATGTACGACCGTGGTAGAGTCGAATGGGGGGGCGAAAAAGTACTGGTACAGGTCATTCCGACAGGGGTAGGACAGAAATTGCAAAGTACCTGGAGGGGTCCATACACGGTAGAGGAGGTGCCAAGCGAACAGAGTGTTTTAATTAGAAATGGAAGAAAGCTCGAAAAGATCCATGTAAACCGGCTTAAACGGTATTATGATTAATCTCGGGGCTAAAGCTATCATCATTGTTTATACCGTTTTAGCCTGCTGGTCGCTTTTGTATCATCGACCAATCAAGGAGAATCGGAGCTGTATATGGAAACGATGAGAAGAGTGATGCTTCAGCAAAGCACCGTAAAGCTACAACTTGAAATCAACTTCACGGAGCTCCTAAATCAAACTCAAGTGTATTTTAACACTTTTGAAAAGTATCACGAAACATGCCGTATCTTATACACACAGGTAAAAACACACCATTGTCCCTCTGTCAGTCGACAACTGGACATTTTGCAACAAGACACGAAAGACCAACTCAATGAAATAACAAAGCAGTTTTCTAACAGACGAAAGAGAGGAATCATGTCTTATTTAGGAGTAATGGATTCAGATGATCGAACACGGAGAACCTAGATGCCGTACGGGCCAACGAAGAGGCACAGAAACAAAGGTTACAGATTCAATCAGGATTAGTGAAGCCTTTTTTGAGGACGTGGAAAATGCCTCACTTATAAATAAACAGTTAGCAACGCTCTCAAGTGACTTTAAGGTAGAACAGGAAAAGTTTAAATCTGGAATATAATTAATCAACAACATACCGGAGGTTACCAGACATGAACGAGAACTCGTGAACATAGGTCAATGGATTATGTTCATCTCAAAGAGAGTAGAAAAGAGGTTAAATATGATATTAGAGTTAGTGATAGGCACGAAATTACGAGTGACAGAATGGTGGGTCCTATTTGAACCCGAAAGGTTAGAGAAGAGCTTTATGAGTTACGAAAAAACACTTCCGGCAGGGACAGAATTCCCAGGCGCTAAGTCTGGTAAAAGACACGTTGGCCTTTTAGGAATAGTTAACGTTTATACGCGGCTAACTAACCACTTTTGTATCCAGATACACATGAGCCTTCCGACAATAAAATCAGATAGGTATATGGCTCAGCGTGGAAGTGCCACCCCCAAAATAGAAAATCATACCCTTTGGATGGTACATATTCCTCGACCTATATTAGTTACGTGAGCCGGTCTCATGGTACAGTCGTCAACTCGTACGACTTAACAACATGCCCGTCATGGGTTCAAGCCCCAAATAGACCGTGCCGCCATACGTAGGACTGACTATCCTGCTATGGGGGGAAATCAATAAGTCACTGAAAGCCAACCCCACAAGTGGGTTGGCAGGCCTTGACCGGCATCGGTTGTTGAGCCAAAGAAGAAGAATATTAGTTACGAAACAAGGTACCAATGATGGGTTTTCATTCACCGAAAAAGAGCTCAGACAATGCGATAGGATGAACAGTGCGTACCTTTGTCGGTTTAAGAAAAACATAGTAAACCTAATAAACTCGTCAGAATGCCTTTGTAGCCTACTGTATAGGAAAATAACTAAAAATTGTGATTTGGCCCTTTTAAAAGTCAACCATACTATTTGGATAGCCCTACCAGACCCCAACAAATGGTGGTACTTTGCTCCAGTTGCCGAAAAGGTACAAATTATTAAGTACTTAATTATTAAGGGAAAACATTCCACACAAATTCTAGAAGGCGCAGGCAATATCAAAATATTCCCTAATTCCTCAATAGTGGCAAACAACCTAACACTGACTTACAAGGATAATAAGGAGACTAAGTTAGATATTTTTTCACACCCTATAGTAGTGGAACCGCCATTTTCTGACCCTTTTTCCGAAGGAATTCCGCATTCAACTGGTAGTGTAAAAGTTTATGAATTTATGGACAGAACAATATTATTTGAGTTAGGAGCAAAGACGAATTCACTTCTGCAGCAAACAAAACCACTAAAAAATCTAGCATATGCCCCGCTTAACGCCCATGGATATCTTTACCAGCAATATGGTTGGTTACTACCGTTTTTATAGTGTTGTGCCGGTTTAGAGGTAAGGTGAGCTGCTGCGCCCGAAGTATATCGGTACAAAACACTGCCGCTCCGACTGCTTCAATGGAGTTGTAAGACATCAATCAGCATGTGAAAATATCAGGGAGACGGGAAGCTTTATCTGGAGATAAGCAGGAAGGTGATATGGACGAGAACCGGACACACAGATCTACTCCGGTCTGCACAACCAGCTCATTGGAAGGTTCCGTAACAAAGGAGAGGATGAGACCGGACTGGAGTACGCATAGGAATAAAGTATGGCGGCAAGTATATTAACACTGGAGAAAGCGAGGTGCAGCATTTGTGAGTCGACGCACGACGATTCATTCAATACGAGAAAATAAGGCCGTGCTGACATTACGCCTAAGCAAACAACACTTCGCTTGAAATATCCACAGATCACCTAATTTCAAGCTGATTGCAGTTGAGGGGCATGAAGCGACCCTTTTTGTTTCTGGTCGCTTCCAATGACCGACGACACGTGCCTCGACAGTTACCTCATAGCGTGAGGTTCAACGCACGCCTCAAACCCGGCCGACTACCAATGACCGACGTTGAACTGGCAGAATTTCAACTATGCACTGTCAAAAGGGTCGCTTCACAGGATCCGCTACCTGCGGCACGTGCGGCGTACGGTTTTGCGCTGCCGCGGTTATTCTCGTGTACTATGGAACTTCGCAAACAATCGTAGGAAATCCTCTGGTTTTCCTAGCTCCATCAGTTACAACGGGCGCAACAATCCGTCTGCTGTATGCGATATTTTTGCCTCGCGCTTTGCCGCCATCTTCCTTCCAGCGGTAACTGATGAGAGGCAGATAGCCGACGCATCATCAAACGTACCGGTGGATGCTATGGCCTCAAACTTGCCGATCATCGATGAGCATTCAGTCTCGAAAGCGATTGACAAGCTGAAACCTTCGTTTGCTCCAGGGCCTGACGCGATCCCGGCTTCCACTCTTAAGCGTTGTGGCACCACCATCGCGCCCATCCTGGCCTCGATTTTTCGCGACTCGCTGCGGCATCTATCCTGCCTGCTGGAAAATTTCGTGGCTTGTTCCAGTGCACAAGAAGGGGGACAAATCAAATGCATGTAATTACCGTGGCATTACATCGCTTTGTGCCTGCGCTAAGGTCTTCGAGCACCTGGTGTACGAACCTCTCCTCGCAGCTGCCTCGAACTACATTAGCGCAGCTCAACATGGATTTGTCCCTCAGCGTTCAACCACCACCAATCTGGTTGAGTTCGTTAGCCTTTGCCACAGGACCATCGATGCCGGCTCGCAGATCGACGCAGTTTACACGGACATCAAGGCTGCCTTCGATAGCGTTCCGCACGCCTTGCTGCTCGCAAAGCTCGAAACGCTTGGCCTACCTGTGCAGCTGCTGGCCTGGATGCGTTCCTATCTTGCTGGTCGCACATACTGCGTGAAGATGGGACCCCATATGTCGCGCCGTATCGATGCTTCTTCGGGGGTACCGCATAGGAGTATCCTTGGACCGCTGCTGTTTGTCATTTTGCTGAATGACGTAACACGGTTGCTCCCTCCTGACAGCCACCTACTGTATGCAGACGACGCGAAGCTGTTCCTGCCTATCCAAGACCGGTGAGACCAACTCCACCTTCAAGCCACTCTAAGTGCCTTCCAGTCATGGTGCTCTTTGAATGGAATTGAATTGTGCATCGAGAAGTGTGTTGTCGTTACGTTTGCGAGAAAGCGGTGCTCCATAGTGTATGACTATGCGTTAAATGGATCTACCATTGGGCGCAAAAGCTGTGTCACGGATCTAGGAGTGCTCCTTGACGAAAAGTTGAGCTTCCACGACCAGCTAGAGCACGTTGTCACTAAGGGTAACCAATTGATCGGCTTACTAAAACAAATAGCACGAGACATCACTGACCCGGTCTGCATCATGACGCTATACTGCGCCTTGGTGCGGTGAGTGCTAGAATACGCTTCGGTAGTATGGTGGCCTACAGCTGCTCGCCCCCTAGCTCGTTTAGAGTCGATCCAACGCAAATTCACGCGGTTCGCTTTGCGCTCCTGGAGTGTCCAACTGGACTATGAGGGACGCTGTGCGTTGCTTGGCATCGAGACTTTGAAGCAACGGAACTCCATCGCTCAGAGGCTGTTTGTTGCGGGACTTCTTGACAATCGGATCGATTCGCTCGCGCTTCTTTCGAAGCTTAACATGTATGTCCCGCCGAGATCGCTCCGAGCTAGATCGCTACATGACGTGGAGGAACGCCGCATTCGCTTTGGCTCCTCTGATCCGTTTATTCGTATATGCCGTGAGTTTAATGTCATTTGTGATCGTCATCAACCTGACATGTCCCGCACCGCATTGCTAAATAGTATTCGTGTCGTGCGACCTTTTACGTGTTAATTATTTTACTTAAGACTGAGCGTGACAAATGAATGACCAAAACGTGACCATGATATAATGATTGTGTTGGGAAAACTGAGCGCAGCACCGCTACTCAACCCTGTCGCCACGTGACAAGGGCTTGACGTACGCGTTCGGCTAAGCTCGGCGCTGCTCGACTAAGTTCGGGAATGAAGGGCTCGGGATCGGCCTCTTCATCTTTTATCTGCCGACCCGTACGGACGTAGCGCGTGCTCGTCCCGTTTTATCTTGTACAGTGCGTGTCTTGTAAACGCGTCTATTTTATGTAATATTTAATTTGTTAAATAAATAAGTAATAAGTTGCAAACCATAAAAGATTGTAAACGAACTCGCTTCAAGTGGGCCACTCGCGGTCCGTTGAATTTTAATTAATAAATAACAAATAACAAATATACCTCGAAGCCTCTTTTCACGTCGACGGCATTAAACTGGACAAGTTTAAGTTCAACACAGTGGTCGTCGCTCTTGGTTCACGAGCAAAATACGTGCATTCAGTTATCAAGCAGTGCCAAAACGAAAATAATAGCAAGAAGTACGAAACACTAAAGGAAGCTGTTATCGCTCATTTCGAGCCATCGGAAACACAGCGACTGAGCAGTTTGCTGTCCGACATGTCCCTTGGAGACCAGAAACCCAGCGTCTTGCTGTCTGAGATGCGCCGCTTAGGAGGAGCAGGTTGTACCGACAACATCCTGACCAACTTATGGTTGCGAGCCCTGCCCAACACAACTCGTGCCATCATCGCTGCCATGCCAACCGCAACACTGGCGACCAGGCAAAAGTTGCTGACAAGATTCTGGAGGCACCCCGCGAGCAGATTTCCTCTATTCAACATCGAGGAGATGGATCTACGATAATTTCGCTGGAACAACGTATCGAAGCCCTTACCCGCACAACAAAATCGAGCAGTTTTTGAGCTCGCTTTCTAGCTCGCTTTCCGCCGAAACCGATCGAGAAAGCGAGCAGAAATGTCCGAAGAACCGATCGAAGCTCTTGATCGGTTGAAGCGTTTACGGTATTTCGAGAGAGCGCGCTGTATGTGTTTGTCTCTTTTTGACAAAAAAGCTTCGGTACGCAACCGTGTTGGCGCAAAAATGATGATTGCCGAAAAATAGTTCACACCCATGTTCTCTTTTTCCCCTCCTTCCCCTTTTCTTCATCCTTTCACCACATTTTATCGTTATTGGTTCTTGCTCTCTATCTACATTGAGCGAGTGGCTGACAAGTTTTCGATCGCTTTGCGCAGCGGGTACGAAACGCTTAGATGAAGCACTAACAGGTAACCCCCATAGACGGAACCGTTTTACTAATACACGTTTTCGTTCTTGCAGCCGACGGGATGGAACGCCATCCAGAAATAAACGTGGCTGGATCTGCTGGTTTCATTTCCGACACGGTTCTCAAGCTCGCAAGTGTGAAAAACAGAAGGCTGACAACCCGAACGTACCGTGTATTTTTTTCGACGGGAAGATCGAGGTGTACTCTCGACCGCGACCGATGTAAGCGCTAACCCGCAAACCGCTCACGCCGCTGCTGCAACTGCTAGCAAACCTGCGTCCGCCACGGACAATGACAGCAGCTACAACAATCGTTTACACCGCATACACATACACGACCCGGAAACATCGAATCGATTCCTTATCGACACCGGAGCGGATGTTTCTGTTGTTCCACCAACCTTAAGAGAACGTACCTCACCAAAACACTCACAACAGCTGTTTGCCGCGAACGGTACCCCAATACACACGTACGGTACCAAGCGTATCACTGTCGATCTCGGCCTACGACGATCCTTTGTGTTGTCATCGCAGATGTAAAGTTGCCAATCATAGGTGCCGATTTTTTAAAACATTACGATTTTCTTGTCGATCTCCGGCGATGCAAACTGATCGATAACGCGACCTGTTTCGAAATCAAAAACATTAACGCAGTAACCGAACCTGCTATTACCGCATTTGACATGAATTCACCGTTTTCTGACATTTTTACGGAATATAAGGACATAACTATTTTAAACATGAAGCACAAACCAACCGAGGCGAACACCGTCCATCAGATAATCACAAACGGACCACCCGTTTTTTGTCGACCACGACGGTTGCCCATCGACAAATTAAAAGAAGCCAAGGCTGAATTCCAATTTTTAATGGAACAGGGGATTTGTCAACCCTCTAAAAGCAACGGGGCAAGCGCTTTACACCTTGTAAAAATATCGAACGGCAAGTGGCGATCATGCGGAGATTATCGTAATCTTAACGCGATCACCATACCAGACCGATACCCAGTACCGCATATTCAGGATTTTTCGAATATCCTGCACGACAAAACAATATTTTCATGTATTGACTTACAAAGGGCATATCATCAGATTCTCGTAGCCCCAGAAGATGTCCCAAAGACGGCCATAACGACCCCTTTCGGACTTTTCGAATTTAAATACATAACCTTTGGCTTAAGAAACGCAGGACAGACTCTACAAAGGTATTTTCACGCTATCTTAGGCGACCTCGATTGTGTTTTTCCTTACGTAGATGATCTATGTATAGCTTTAGAGAACATAGAACTGCATAAAAGGCCCCTTTGTGAAGTTTTTGAAAGCTTGAAACAGAATGGTCTCGTCATAAACGCAGCTAAATGTCAAATAGCCCAACAATCTGTGGATTTTCTCGGACACAGAGTCACAGCTGAGGGTATACAACCGAAACTGGCCAAAGTTCAAGCCATTGATATACCCAGACTCACTAACGCCAAGGAATTGAAATGATTTCTAGGTACCATAAACTTTTATCGCCGATTCATACCACACGCAGTTGAAAACCAACGCATCCTACAGGCAATGATATCAGGCAACATAAAAAACGACACGACTAGTCTCGAATGGAATGACGCTACCAACCGACGCTACCGTATTTCTCAAGTGCAAACAGGAACTATCAAAAGCTACTCTGCTTGCACATCCTTCACCTGAAGGAACACTAGCCCTTGATGTGGATGCTTCGAATACGTGCATTGGTGCCGTTCTTCATCAGATCACCAAAAAGGGACCACAACCACTTGCATTCTTTTCGCGCAAGCTGAGTGAGAGCCAACAAAAGCTAAGCACGTATGATCGCGAGCAAATCGCGATGTGCGAAGCAGTAAAGCATTTTAAAGCATTTTAATGCTTTTCAGCAGAACCCAGAAATGCACGGCGCATCACACCCTGGTATATGTGCTACCACTCGTTTGGTATCTGACCGCTTCATTTGGCCTTCTCTTCGTCGAGATTGCAAAGTATTTGTAACGAATTGTATGCCGTGCCAGAAGTCAAAAATACAACGTCACAACAAAACGCTCATTGTTCAAATCAAAATGCCTGATCGCCGATTTGCACACATCCATATGGATCTCATAGGACCCTTACCGCCATCTGAAGGCAATTTATATTAGGCCCGATTATTAAACACAAATTGTAAAGACAAGTTGTCAAAATCGGAAGATTTGTATTATGACATCCGTTTGTGTTGTGTGTTGGAAAAAAAATTTGACGAAACACAAACTCACAAGTATACTGCCAAGATACGTATTATGAAACACAAACGGAAATCCATAATTGTCAAACTGCTTTCCGTCAGCTTTTTGTCACGGAAAGGCGCCAATCTCAGATTGTTTGACCGACAAAACACAACAACAGAGTTTTTGCTGTTGCTTTCACGACAAAATATAAGTATTTTATTTCAGAAATAATCAATTTTATCATTTTAAATAAAAATATGTGTACTGCCATATCCATCAAATGGCGATAAGCTGGAGATACTGGTAACGTGATGCTGTTTTGGGTTAAGAAGCTGCTGTTATTTCCTTCCTCTGTTGTTCTTCGATGGTAGTCGAAAGATGAAGGGCTCACGCACCTGGTGTGTGTTCAACAGCATTGGATTCCAGCAACTTCTTCAGTGAGTGGCTGCTTCAACAACCAACAGCATACGCCCATGAAATTATCACATCTAATACTGCATACACTTTTAGTAATAACAAATACTCGGAGGGCTCGATCTCCGCCAGAATGTCAAGGAAAATTTCCTTCGACACACGAATTTTTTTCTTAAATCTGAAATTAACAACCACGAAATGAAACATGTATAACGCGGTTTGCACAAATGATCCGTATGCTTAACTCACGCTTGGTTATAAAGCTGTAACGGGTCGAAAACACTTCGAAGCAGTCGGCGCTGTTTTGCCAGATCTACCGTTGTTTCTTCTTCACTGCCTCTATCGTCACTTACGAAGTGGGATAAAATCATTTCGATGTTTTAAACAAGGATTGTTCGCTTGATAAACGATCGTGTCTTAAATAAACTTGTTTACGTTTTTTTGTTTTGATTTTGAACATTTTGACACATCGACACAGCTTTAACGAAAGAAAAAAATTAACGAAACTTGTCTGTCACAAGAACGGTTTCAAAATGCATACCTATTTTCCGTTTGTCTTGACGCACTTGTCTTGTGTCATTTCCGTTTGTGTTTAATAATCGGGCCTATTGTCTTACCATCATCGACAAATTTACCAGGTGGCCGGAGGTTTCCTATACCTAATATGACCGCACACACCGTAGCGCGTGCTTTTATCAACGGTTAGATTTCGCGATTTGGTGTACCGACGAATATCTCAACTCAATTCGAGTCAGAGCTTTTCCGTACCCTTACAAGTATGCTTGGCATAACACACTTGCGCACTACCCCATACCATCCACAAGCAAACGGAAAAATTAAGCGTACACATCGACAGCTCAAGGCACCTGTAATGTGCCACCAAAACTCGAGGTGGACTGAAGTCCTACCTATCATCCTCTTAGGCATGCGATCTTCTCTGAAAGTAGATTTAAATTTTGCTGAGCTTATTTACGGCGTACCACTTCAATTACCTGGAGAATTTTTCGTGTCAAGCGAAGATAAGAGAGCAACACCTGAGTTGTAGTAAAGTAAAAGTGAGGTAAAAGTGCGGTGCTGTGGAGAAAAAGTTATACGCAAAGTGCGGTACGTGGAAAAAAATACAGTAAAAAAAAGAAAAAGGTTAAAGAAAGAACGGTGTCAGTTTATACCGCATGGCGACCGTGACAGCGTAGCAAAACACAAAGCTACAAGAACATTAAAGTGTAGTGAAAAAGCAAAAATGCAGTGCTGTGTACAAACTCTTGTTGTGAAAACTTACCACATGCCCTAAAAATCTAGAAAAACAGTGCCAGTTAAGTGCAAATACACATTGTTGTGAAAATCTATCTCAAAATGCAAAAGTGATCAATGCTTAAATAATCAGTTTTTAGACCTTGAATTTCAACTTTAAATGACGCATCAAAACGCTAACTTAGCAAAACAAATACAAAGTGCAACCAAGTTAAAGAAAAATAGGTAACGACGCTTAAAATCCGAAAGCAAATGTGAAGGGTGATAATGACCTTACAATTATCCAGACCCAAAATGTTCACTCAGAGTAACACGAAAGCCATGAATTGAAACTGAACATTGTGCTGATATTACTTTCTATCATACTCATCCAAAAGATCGTAAAAGTAATCTTCACAATAGTGAAAATACAAGCTCAAAACGATGCTATGAAGAAATTACAGATGTCTTAATAGTTTGCGTTTTGACTATCAAAACATGTCTTACTGCAAGTTATTCGAGTTTAAAATAAAAGACAATAGAGTGGATAGAATAACCACGGACCACGAGAGGTGGCCAGCGTGATTTTATGGAAAAGTAGTTCACAACGTGGAAGACAAATGATCAAAGCGAGCTTACTGCCCGATCTGGATTGACAGGCGAGAATGGACAGTAGTCCCAACCCAGAAGTTACACCGAGTGATATCAACACCGTAAGAAAATATACCAAGCACCGAGTATACACCAAGCACTGAAAGATGATCAGCGAGCAGCATGAGTAGCAGCAACGAAAATAAATGCATTTTTTTTATTTTGTAGCATATCTGCTATACAGAACATATTTTAATACACACTATCAGCTATAGACACATTGTAACACACGTTGGAAAGCCAAGCCACACCATTGTAACACATTTATTATAACACATTGAGTAAATCAGATCATACCATACACACCCGGAAGAATTCTGGCCACACCGTTTATATAAAAACAATTGTGACACACTTGACAGAACCAACCGAGAATGTACAACATAAGCAGGAACAGTTTATGCATTATACGAGGGCTGACAATAAAGTAAGGTCTCCAACGCTGCAACTTCGCCAGATCACGCGCTAGGCGAAATCTGGAAACACCGCCGTGTTCCTTGGTTCCCCCACTACCACTTTGCTGCTGGGTGAGGCTTCCCCGACCGCTCAGTCTTGGCTGAGCAGCCGTCAACGATGGAGGTACCCCTCGCGTCAGCGTCAAAGTGCGAATTGCGTTCTGTAATACGATTTTTGAGTGCGAAAAATGTGACACCTATTGAAATCCATCGTCACCTAGTTGAAGTTTACGGGGAAAAGTGTATGGACATAAAAAAACGTGCGTAAGTGGAGCCGCGAGTTCCATTCCGGGCGCACTAATGTTCACGACGAGGAGAGAAGTGGCCGACCGTTAGTCTCGGATGCGATTGTTCAAGCAGAGGAGGCAGAAATGCTCAAAAACCGCCGTGCGACAATTAGGGACTTGGAAGAGAAGCTTGGAGGAGTGTGTAGCAGCGAAACAATCCGTCATATCCTTGTGAACCTGCCCTGAAAAAACATCTCGGAGGGAAGAAGTTTGAAAGTGACGCGGAGGTTCAGAAAGAGGTCAACACTTGGCTGCGCGAGGCGGACGGAGAGTGGTATTCTGCCGGCATAGACAAGTTCATCGTGCGGATGCGCAAGGTGTTGGAAAAAAAATGGCGATTATGTAGAAAAGTAGCCAAGACCTTGGCCTTTCCAACGGTGTATCACTTTTTGTAAATAAATGTCATTTTCTATGAAAAAAAATTGGAGACCTTACTTTATTGTCAGCCCTCGTAACCCAAAGCAGGAACAGTATAAGCATTAAACCCAAAACAGGAACTTAGTGACAAGAACCATCGTTCTTGTCAACAAAAGACAAACGTAACTAGCTGAGTGAAAACAATAACTTTCCAACATACAACCCGGAACCAAATGTGAGAAACCCTTAACCTCTTTTGAGTATAAATAAAACCAACTCCGATCATGGCAAGTCAGATTCGTTCGGACTGTCAGGATAGGACTATGCCCATCCTACATCTATCGACTTCTCATTTAAAGAGTTTAGATATGTTCCCCTGCCCAAGGTAAGGCTTCTAAACTCCAACGTTTCCAGTAAGGGAAACCTCCTAAAGGTTTCTATGATCACCTGGACGATCATGCGCTGAAAGTCCGCTTAGAAACTGTATCCACCTCACTTCTGCTTAATTAGGCAAACGATGACGAAGGCCACCCTGGCCAACGCGAGTTCAAACATACCACATGGCAACCGTAACAGTCACTAAACATACCACAATTTCAAGAAGGTATCGTACACCATACTATATATCCTCGTATCAAAATATCAAAATCGTCAGAAACCAAATCAGGATTAGGCTACCCTTGCTATTAGAAACAGACAAACTATCTTAATGCCTGGAATGAACATCAAAAATAATTATTGGCACAAGTTCTATGTTTTAAAATATAATTTCATTTACACCAGAAATGAGACGCTAAATGCAACCTCAAACGACTTACGAAAGCAGTTCAGACTTTAGAGTTTGCGCTGCAATAAATATGCGAAATTTCAAAATAAATATAAAAAAACGAGAATTATCAACAACTAGAATCAAATTATCGCTTGCCAACAATGAAGGAATTAGTTAATATATCTATTTCTGACAAATTGTTGTAAATAATCCAACTAGATGGATTGCGTAACAGGCAAAAAGGTTTAGATTAATTCGAGATATGACTCTTTCAAACCCCTTTTTGTCAAATGATTGCAATAAAGATTATGCATCGAATAGGGAGAAAATATTAATAACGAGAAATACTTTTTAAAAGTTAACAATATTGAATTAGAAATTCTGAAAATAATACATCGTTCAAATTAAGAATTTAGAACGTCAGGAAAACTGATACCAAAATGAGCTCTAGAAATTTTGATGACGGCAACAAGCCTCATACCATCTTTCAATGGTAGAGAAGACGTAGCTGAAGCCATGCTAGTAGCATTATAAACTCTAAAAGAAGCTGTAGATGAACAACATCAAATCTAAATCAAATCGTAAGCCTTATCATGAGAATTGTTCAATCGAAAATAAAAGGAAAAGGAAGAAAGATTGTAAGGAAATTGGTAAACAGCATTGACGACATTTTGATAAGAATCAATGCACATTTTAAGAAAACTGAAATACCCGAAGATATTGTATTAGCCATCTATGCCCTGAAGCAAAAAAACACAGTAAAGGATTTTTGTGAGAAATTCAAGATTTAGCAGAAGAACTAGAGCAGGCTTACCTGAATGAAAATGTCACCCCAGAGTTGGCTAGCGAAAAAACTAATAGGATAGCAATGAAAGCTTTTGGAAAAGGGTTAAAAAACGAGATCCATCAGGCAATAGTTCTATCAGGTATGATTCCTACCTTAGACGCTGCAGTAAATGCAATTGTCAATATCGACAATATAAAGAAAAAATCACAATATATGAATCTTGATAACAAGCAAAGCAGTCAGGAAATCCTATACAAAAGCTTATACCAGCTTCAGGTTAATAATACGATAAACAACGAGCATCGTTCAAACAATAATAGTTGGATGTCTCAACCTCAGCAAAGCAATAATAACTGGAGATCTCAGGCTCCACAGAACAGTAACTGGAGAAAGAAAAATGCACGAAATATTCAAAATAGACATCCTAGCAAGGTAAACGGGTACAGTATCCAAAATAGAAAACCCACTAGCACAAATATTTTAGAACAACGCGATCCGAAAAGAGCAATCTTTCGTGCTCAAGCAAATAATCAGCTCTCAGAAGAAACAGAAAATACAGTGCCCCGAATCCCACTAACACAAAACAATAATGATACTAATCAACGGTATAAAAATCACATTAACAATCAAAACGATAAAGAATATATAAACTTTGATGAAAATAACAATCAAGTGCAACTTGAACAAGATTATGTAGAGTTCAACAGCAGAAATAGTTATGATAATAAATTTTATGAAGCTATGAACGATCAAATAATTTATGAAGTAAAAAGACCAAGTAATCACTCAGAAAGAATTATTAAAGAAAATAAAGATATAGTTAACGAAGATCGTAAAGAACATATAAACAATCAGTATGAGAATGAATACGAAAATTGTATGCAAACTATACTCATTAATGACGTTGTTAAGAGAAATATTGTTGAGAAACCAATGAACGACCCAACAGAGGTTATAAAACTGCTAGATAGCGTAGAAAGAAACAATGAGATGAATTGTAAAAACAGCCATGCAACTGAGCTGAATAATGCAAAGAAAAGAAAACGTAGCATCAAATCAAAGAAGAAGGAAACTGAAACAAGTAATCAATCATATTGCCAGGATATAAAGGCTGAGAAAAATAATAATGTCACATTTAGTGAACCAAGAAATATCGTTGCTTACGAAAAGTATCTCAAAGAACTTTTACAACATATGCATCATACTATCTCTATGAAAAGAAGAAGAAGAAGAAGATCTCTATGATGAAAATTAAAAAATCTATAATCGTAAAACCCTCAAGAAATGAACCTAACAAACGTATCAATGCGATATCAAACTGTTACAATCCCCATTTTAATATCAACGATATTGTATCTCTTGATAATAAATCAATGTACATAAAATATTACCCACCTTAACGAAATGATAATAATGTCAATAAGTTTTTTCAAACAAAAATATTAAACTTACAAAAAAACCATACTAGAAAAAAACTTACCAATTTTTTTTCTTTTGGCTCAACAACCGTTGCCGGTCAAGGCCTGCCTATACCACACTACTTGTGAGTTTGGCTTTCAGTGACTTATTGATCCCCCCATAGCAGGATAGTCAGTCCTACGTATGGCGGCACGGTCCATTTGGGGCTTGAACCCATGACGGGCATGTTGTTAAGTCGTACGAGTTGACGACTGTACTACGAGACCGGCTACCAAAAATCGAGCAATTAAAATATGACAGAATAACTTCATTTCATTACGTAATTCTTCCGAAGGGTGGAGGTGTAGCAGATTTACTGCTAATAGTAGGTCAAATCTAACTTAGCATTGCCAAAAGCCAGGTAAAAAGACGTTAACCACCAGAAGCGCATAGCCAGCAGCCATGTAAAGAAACGTTAAACACCAGAAGCGTAAACGTTCTCGTGTTTTACCCCAAAACATAAATAAGGAAAACGCTCCACAGATAAGCAATTAAACTTCCATAAAAACTCAGGCATAAACAGGAAAACGTTCGCTACATCCACAATGCACGGATAGTTGATAAAACACAGGCACGCTAAGTATAATTTAAGAAACCCCTGTAAAAAACCCAAACCCGGAAAACCAAACGAAAGCTCACATTTGACAAACATCTGGTTGCCCAATGTGTCACAACTTTCACACCATCTTTTTTATAAATAAAGCTTGAACTGATGGCGAAGTTAGTTCACCTTCCATAGACACGTAGAGCACTCGTGTTCTGCTGCATCTCACCAATTTGCAGATTCCGCCGAAGGCTCTGCCCAATTAGATAACCACTTTTGGTTATCAACTGTTCAGTCAGTTGACCGATCGTAATGCTGATCCGATCCGACCGATCGTATACATTTTGGTGTCGCGTTCGGCACGATCCCCTTCCTCGTTCCACTCCCCCTTTCACTGCGCTCCGCGCATTTAGCTCACCAAAACGGTTTGAGAAGCGCGGCCGAACCTACCACACGCAGCTGAAGCAGCAAATGTCGAAAATAACACCAAAACCAACCAGCAACCACAACATACGAGAAGCCCCATTCATGCAAAAGGAGATAGCAACATGCTCACACGTTTTCATCCGAGTGACTGCAATCAAACCGCCTCTAACGCAGCCGTATGATGGACCATACCGAGCGGTCTGACGGAAGAAAAAGGTTTTTATCGTCGAGGTAAACGAAAAGAACGTCCCAGTTTCCATCGATCGCCTCAATGCAGCATTTACCCAGCCAGAAGATGAAGATTCACCCGCGAAAAATGATCAGCATTCCGAATAACCTCCAATTGTAAACCCTCCGTACAAAACACGCTCAGGACGCCGCGTTGTGATTCCTAACCGCTATGAAAATCTAAGGGGAAAATAGTATGGTGACACAGCGTGTAACCGCTTCTTAAGATGCGTTATGCATACATAACACATCGCGCGTAACGTGTAACACTCACTTACTCACTAACACTAACAATAGCAAACGATTGCACTACTACCATTAGATATTAGATTAGAATTATTTTTTTTGTTAGAAATAAAATTATTATACGAGTGACCATCAAGCTAGCAACAAGCCAACTCATTACGTACACACGAAAGTAGTGAAAGCAGCTAGAATAACTCCATGTACTAATGCTTTTCTGAACTTCGTTCAATCGTAACTTAACAAATGATACCCCTAACTTTATCGGTTTTCTATATGGAGTGTAGAATTTTGTTTGTGACTGCATTTGTAAAAATTGTTTGAATCTATTGGTCAATAATTTATCCTGATACTGTCGATGTGGAAGCGTTACCAAGTCGGTTGTTGAGCGTGGATTTAAAAAAGTATATTTTTCGACTAATTTAAAATATTCACACTTTTTTACAAATCTTCGACTTGTCCCTTTGGTGGATTTTTTGCTTCTGGTTGCATGCCCTTATTTGGTTGGGAATCAGTGCGCGCTGTCCCGATTCCCGATCTTCGATCGTTGACCTGGCGCGCGAACCCTGATCGCTCCGAACATTTCTTTTATCTCTCTCTCTCTCTCTCTCTAGCTCTGTTCGGTGTTTTATGGCACCTTCGATCAGCTTATCGTTTTAATCGATAAGCGCACCTGCCTTTATCATTATCTCGCACTTGTTATCGCTCTAATGTCAACATAAAGACGTGTCAACATTCCCCGGCACGTGAATTCATGCGGTTTGGATTCACCAATAAATCACGACACGTCCATCAACCTATTCTGCTACAAACTCTCTACTATCAACGTTCCCTGTTAATTCCTTCACTTCAGGATCAGCTGATGTACATTACACTTTACTACAAAGTGCAAGATGAACGACTATCTATACCACCTATCTGTCGCAGTTGGTAACAGTCTGTTCTACAGTTCCAACCTATCTTCTCGTGTGGTGTATTTACGCTTCGATTTCTTTTTAGGTTTAAATCCTGTTCCTATTTTGTAATCTAAAGGATTCGCGACATTCTGTAACGCAATACATCGAACATCACATGCTGCTGCATCAAAACACCGGTGGCCCACGGAGACGCATGGTGCAGTTTCACTATCACACAACGAAATCACCACACACACTTTTCCGTGTGACACCAGTGACTGTCCACAACGGGCAGACCAGCGTAGACACATACGCCCTGATGGACGAGGCGTCTTCACTGACCATAGTGGAAGCTGCGCTAGCAGAACAACTGGGACTCAACGGCGTTCGAGAGCCGTTAGAAATATGCTGGACGGGCAACATTAAACGACAGGAAGACTCATCGCAGTGCGTCCAACAGCAGATATCAGCACGGGGAGAAGAGCGGCGCTATACTATAGCGGCCGCTCACACCATTAAAAAGCTAAGTTTGCCAAAACAAAGTTTAAATTCTTCACTGATAACGAATTTGAATCACTTCCAGGATCTTCCAGCCATTCAATATCGCGACGCAGTGCCACAATTGCTGATTGGGCTAGATAACGTCTGGCTGATGAAGCCGCAGGAGATACGTTCGAGCGAGGAGAGTAAATTGATCGCTGTGCGTAGTCCGCTGGGTTGGTCGATCTACAGCACGCTAAGCACCAACACAGCAGCCACGCTCTTCTCGGCTGTTCATCGCGCAAGGGCTTCAAGCATACCGCCTGAGCAAAACGAAGTGCAGGAGGGGAGTTCGCCTTTTGAATATAGATCTTCTACCGTCGAAAGGGTTTCTAGTGCGAGTAACTGTGAAAAAGGCATTGAAACAGCACAGTGAAGATCGATGTATTGCGTTACAGAATGTCGCGAATCCTTTAGATTACAAAATAGGAACAGGATTTAAACCTAAAAAGAAATCGAAGCGTAAATACACCACACGAGAAGATAGGTTGGAACTGTAGAACAGACTGTTACCGACTGCGACAGATAGGTGGTATAGATAGTCGTTCATCTTGCACTTTGTAGTAAAATGTAATGTACATCAGCTGATCCTGAAGTGAAGGAATTAACAGGGAACGTTGATAGTAGAGAGTTTGTAGCGGAATAGGTTGATGGACGTGTCGTGATTTATTCAGCTTATCGTTTTAATCGATAAGCGCACCTGCCTTTATCATTATCTCGCACTTGTTATCGCTCTAATGTCAACATACAGACGTGTCAACAGTCAAAAGAAAAAATTGATTTTGAAATTAGTTCAAAATCAAATAAAATCAAGTATCAAAAAATGTAGTTGCAACAAAATGATCATCCAAGAAACGAACCCGAGTTATATAAACGTACGTTAAAATTGGGGAAATCAAATGTTTACCCGAGCCGCAATGATGCGTGGTTTTTAACTGCTTTACGGTGACATCCCCCGAAATGCTATTGGGGGAACTCAGTGGTACTCAAGTTGAAGCCATCTTGGGCACTCAATTTCCATCATGGCTGCCGCTAGTTCAAAAAAGTTGGTATAAAAAATTGCCCTAGTGCAAAAAAACATAGTCGTACCCCTCATATTTTTGACTCTTTTGCTTTTGTATATTGCATATGTGCCTTTTCTCTTTCACAAAAGTAGGCACACATAGGCCACACCGTGACGTCATATTCAGCCCATCAAGCATGGCATGACTATATGTGCCGACTGTTAATTCTGCATTGTTCTGTTCTACCGCATTTGAATTCTGTGAATAGAGGAAATTTTGTTAGGGTAATTTTTTATCAGGAGGCATACTTACCAAAACTCCACTCCATACCGGATTTGTGACTGTCCAGAAGCTTATACACCCAGGTAAATTGATGAGATGCTTTCATACATGTTAGAATCTAATACTTATCAAACGCCAACGTAACAATTATCTTTTTAGGAAAATGCAAAACATTGATCATGATCATTGATATGCAACATTTGCATCACAGCCGATTATCGAAATGATGGAAATTAGCACCTCCAATCCATTTTTCTGCTCCACCGTCTGTTCCATCGGTCGTGCCCGCTACTCCTGTTATTCTTGATTCGACATTGTTGGCTGTCTGATCGTCACCACCACCTATATTCGTTTCGTCAGATACGTTGACCGTCCCATCGTCACCGCTACCCATCTGTGATGTTTCCGGTAAGTTTCTTTTCGGTGGATCTATGCACGGTTCGTCAGCCATACCGTGACAGAAATCCTCTTCCGGACCGTCATTGTTGACCGTCCCATCGTCACCGCCACCCATCACTGATGTTCCCGGTACATTTCTATTCAAAGGATCTATACCCAGTTCGTCAGCCATAACGGGTCAGCGATCCTCTTCCGGACCGTCATCCTCGCCCAGTCTGCCGTCTTTACCTAGTTCATTTTCATCATCCGCCGCGCATAATAATACACTTGATAAAAAAGTGGACATTCTTATTAAGCTATCGAAGCAGACTGCGGGTGAGATCAAAATTATGTTTAATGCTATGAATCCGAGAGCTGGGACAACCTAACACAATATAGCCATCACTGCCATTGATTCAGAAGAAGAGTTAGAAGCCTTTAATGCTAACTTAGAAGTTAATACGTATATGACTGAGATACTATGCTCACTTTTGTATACAATTGATCATATAACATATGTTAAAGAAGACTTGACAAAATAATAAATCTATTGTTTACTAGGGAATTTCTTTCAAAATGTAGTTGGTCAGGGATTGGTCGTCCCAATCAAAAAGCCGCATTTACTGCGTTTGAAAATGTATTCGTATTAATCAAATTTGCTAGAGGAAACAAATTTCTTCAATCGAATCACGACAACGTGATGATGATTTTAGTTAGTAAAATGGATCACGGGAAGGGAAGAAATGAAACAAAAACGTTGCGAGAAATAGTTTCACTTTAAAAGCTTAGAATATTATAAGCAAATTGGTAAAGATTCACAAAAATATAAAATTAATGTAAACATTTATTCATAACAATGAAATCAAGTGATACATTTATCTATGAAACAAATTAAGTAACATAGAAAAAGTTCCCCCATCCCTATTAGTTTATAATTGTGAAGCAATACATCTGCATTCTTCAACTATAATCCAGCTAGCACCACGAGGAGGTTGGGATAGGAGTTAAAGATACGCATGAAGTATCTCAGCATTTGCTAGCCAGCTGAAAAAGAAAAATAATACAAACAAAATTTTAAATATTGAAAAAAGCTCCTCTTTGTCTATTTCTCTTACACTATCTAGCAAGCTACTCTTGAAATGTGTGCGTTAAAGGACTAAAATGAAAAGATACTCCTCCATCTAACGATATCGCAACAAACTAACATTTAACATCCCTAACATTTATCCTAACTATTTCAGATGATAAATCGTCTACGCTAGCTGTGTAGTTAAATATTACTTCTGAACTACATGGATACGTGAAAGCTGCCCTTTTCCTTAAAATCTGGTGCCCTTCAATAACGAACGTTCCTGATAATTCGGTTGCCCTGATGTAACGAACTATTTCATTATTTCTTGTTAAAAACCATGCGTTTCTATTTCCCTGTCTTAAAACAAAATCTGACCACACGTGGAAAATTGCCTCTTCCTTTCTAAATTTTATATATGGATAAGTTAATTTTGTTTTCTGTGTACTTGTTTCAATTCTACTAAGTTCGCCTATCCTACCTACGACTTGGCTTAAGCAATTATTCCCTATCCTGACAAATCTTTTAAATTGCTGATACTTGTTTTCGGCTGGGAACGTTGAAATTGTTGGAAGGGGTCCGATATTTTCTACATCTTCTTGTACATGCAATAGAGTATGAAATTGTAAGTCATAAACTTACGATCGTAAATTGAACTAAATTCTGAAACAAATGTATCTAATAATGACCCTGCGTACTTCCAATAGTCCTGATAAATTTTAGTGGAAAACATTGTAATAGCTACAACCAACAGTTTAAAATGGTGATATGCCCTGTCACTTATTCTGCCTTTCAGAATGCTGATGTGATGTAGGAAGGTTCGGTATTTGGACGCCTTCCAAAATTTTAAACATTTAAGGGACCTTACTGCTCTCTGAAATTCTGCTGGTAATTTAATATGAACTAGAAGTCCTGAAATTTCATCCTGCTCATCAAAATTCCATTTCTCGTTTATAAAAGATTCGCTGCTGCTTTTCATCAGGCATAGGGTGCTTTTTTGATGACGGTAGCAGATAACACTAAAAGAAATGAACATAATTTCTCCGAGGTCTTTTTATTCTATTTGGCGTAACGTCCTACGCAGACGTGCCGGGCTATTCAGGGTCTAGAGACTTATTCACTAACAGGCAAACGGATTGTCAGTCTTTGGGATGGGGGGTCAAATGAGGCTTAAAATCACGACGAGCATGCTGTTTAGTTGTGCGGGCTGACGTCACCGTAACCCCTAAATCCCCCTTTGCATTGAGCATCGTTCTAAAAGAGTAGTTTCCTCTATTGGTAGGTGGATTGCACCGTACCACACACTACACATTTGTGCAATTAACTATCGTATGATAGCTTGCACAATTCAGTACTTTCACTGCACTATTTTAAAAACTATAACGCCAAATCTACTCACCATGAACTTCCTGGCTTGAAGTCGATGTAGAAGCTGTTGCAAAATTGTTTTCTGCTTCCCATTCCTGTTCCAAACGTGTCCATATTGCTTTGCCGGTTCTATATTTTTGCCGAATGGTCTGTGCTTGTTGGGCCTTATCCATGATGATAATAACCTAAAAATAAACAAATAAAACAAAATTTTGCCGCAAAATCACGAATTGAGCTTGCATCGCAAAGAAAATCGGTTTTTACTTCTTCATTGGTCAAATAAAGAAGGGGTTTCAATGCGTATTTGGCAGTAATGCGTGCTGATGCATTAAGAGTGATTATAAAAATCGGTTTGTTTTGGCGCTTTTATATTTTGTTTACTTTTTTTCACGTCACATACGAATTTGGTAACCATTCTTCCACCCCGCATCCAGGCGCTACATACGTCTCGGCCCGTTGTCTGCAAAAATGACGTTCGAAGCAGGCTCATGTGCTATCTCATTCCCTCATTTCCTTCAGAAGTCGCTCAGCTCTGCGTCTCGGATAGTTGCGATTTAACAATGTTTAAAATGACATTCATTTAGACGTCAAATATTTACTTATAGATGAACAATTTTCAAAGGCAGCTAAACATTTTTTATTTGGGCTCAAAAGCGGTGTACAATTACAGGGTTTCTCAAGCAAGCTCAACATCGTAACACTATTTTTCGAACACGTTAAACCAGTGGTTGGCAAACTTTTGAGGCAAAGGGCCAACATTTGTCAATGATCGAGTGCCGCGGGCCAGGAGAATACGGTGTTTTTTTTATTATTGCACTTAAATTATTACATTATGAACTTTTAGAATCTTTGTAGGTATAATTGTTGTTGTTCTGTTATTATAATATCCAAACATGTTTCATAATTCAAAATAACTATTTTAAAAACTTGTGGGGCCGGTCTGGTGGTACAGTCGTCAACTCGTACGACGTAACAACATGCCCGTCATGGGTTCAAGTCCCGAATAGACCGTGCCCCCATACGTAGGACTGACTATCCTGCTATGGTAACAATAAGTCACTGAAAGCCAAGCTCTCTTCATTAGTGGGTACTGGCAGGCCTTGACCGACAGCGGTTGTTGAGCCAAAAGAGAAGAAGAAGATTTTAAAAACTAATTGTAATCTTTGATCATTTGAGAATCGGCAATAAATGGCCAAAAATGTGATCAGTATAAAAATAACATAAAATGATCAATATCGTTTCTTGATAACCCCTCTCCCATGCCGCAAACAATACTCACGTTATTCCAGGGATGATATAAAAGTCTCAACGACTGAAAAATTATCGAAGCAAACATGCGCCGTATATTATCAAAATGCTTTATGGACAAGTCATGCCATGTCAGATACATTGATAACGGATTCGTTATTAAAAAGCACTTTGACAATTGTTGTACTCGTAAACAGCGACAGTGTGATATCATCGTTCTCGTTAAAACAACAGGGGGTTTCAAATGTTCGTTTTTGCTTTCAAATACGATTGTTGGATTTTGGGTTATTATTAATATTTCAAATATGAATTCAAATAGGAAAACACGCAGGAATTAGAAGGAACTAAACCATAGGATATAGATAGAACTACTTGACTAATTAGGACTGCACGAAATGAACTGCTCGAACTACACGAATGAATTTTGTAATGAATTATGTAATGAACTATAGGACAAACGAATACACAGTTGCAAACAGACCGGCGATTAAGGAACATTCTTTTCATTCTCATCAAATTTACACAAGTTAATATCACAATCCAGTACTTTAGTGAATATATTTCACATTTTTGGTCCTTCGAACCGGATCCGTGATTTTGTGAGTGTAAATTCAGTTCATTCCGCATCAAGAGTGAACAACGGTTTTTACGGCTTCAAGAGTGCAAGTCATTACGTGACATTTTCCCGCCATCGCATTTCGCCCCGCATCAAGGGCAACGGTCGTTTTCGTGCCATCATTCGAATTTCGCGCCATCGTGTTTGTGTGTGATATCTGAGTTCCGGAAAATGGAAAAGAAAATCAAGGCAGTGCAGCTGAAGAAGAGGATCGCCGTGGAAAATATAAAGTCGCTGGAACGGTTCCAGGCAGAATACTCTACCGATGATGCCAAGCAGATTCCAGAGGCGTTAGAGGATTTAGAGAAACATAAGGAAGGGTTCTTCGCCGCGGTTTCCAAACTGGAAGAGCTCGACGACAGTGACACAATGATCGAAGCTTGCATCATGGAAAGGATCGACATCGAGGAACGCTGCCGCAAGCTGAAATCTTTTCTTCGAGAGCATCAACCGAAGGAAGAAGGTTCCTTTAACGAGACGACAGGTTTGGCATCATCTACGCTTGCGTTTGGTCGACCTCACGCGCCAAACCTACGCCTGCCAAAATTGAGCTGCCAACGTTCGATGGAGACCACACAAAATGGCTCTCGTTCCGTGATCGGTTTATAGTCATGATCGACGCTTCTGCCGAGCTACCGTCTATCGCCAAACTGCAATACCTGCTTTCTTCGCTCAGGGGGGATGCAGCATTACCCTTCGAACACACACCTCTAACGGCAGACAATTATTCAGTGACGTGGGCAGCACTTTTAAAACGGTACGATAATTCTCGTCTGCTAATACGTGAGTAGTATCGTAAATTGCACTATCTTCCCGGAGTGCAATCGGTGTGCGTGGACAAGCTAACCCACTTGGTGGATGAGTTCACCCGTTTCGTCAACGGACTGGTGAAGCTCAAGGAACCGGTCGATTCATGGGACACACCACTATCCAACATGCTCCTCATGAAACTGGATCGTGAAACGTTATTAGCTTGGGAAAAACACTCCGTGCACTTCACCAAGGATAAGTACAAGGATGTGATTGCGTTCGTGCAAGATCGAATCCAGATCCTTAAATCGACCAACAATTTTGTGAGTGATCAAAGCGCTAGTGGCATTAAGGTGGCCGGCATTCATCGTCACGCAGTGCAACGGAGGTTCGTCGCAAATGCAGCTGCATCGTGCCCTACTCCTGCTGTTTCATCTGGTTCGATTCAGCAGCCCAAGTGTCCGTTAGAGTGCGCAGAAGATCATCCATTACCCAGCTGTCCAGTTTTCATCGGCAAGGAGGTTCAGCATCGACGGGACGTCGTCTCATCGAAGCGGTTGTGCTGGAACTGCCTAAGCAGCACACATCAAGTCAGAGCGTGCAAATCTGACTATTCGTGTCGTACGTGTCGTGAACGCCATCACACTCTCCTGCATCACACGCCACCTAGAACGGTCACAATGGCAGCACATTCGGACGACGACAAAGTTTTCTTGGAAACAGCAAACGTCCAGGTCAAGGACGATTACGGCAATATTTTCGAGGCAAGGGCCTTACTCGACTCCGGTTCCATGTCGAATTTCATATCCGATGAGTTCGCTCGGAAATTGTTGACCAGTCGCAACAAGGTTAACGTCGCTGTATCGGGCATTGGAAATGCAGTACAGCAAGTGAAGGGTTCGATCGTCGCAACGGTGCAGTCGAAAACTCAATCCTTTGCTACGGAGATGGCTTTTCTGGTATTGGAAACGCCATCAGCTCACATCCCCACTTCACCTACGGACATCTCATCGTGGAAAATGCCGGACGTGGCATTAGCTGACACCAACTTTAATTTGCCTGGGCATATCGACATCGTCATCGGAGGCGATACTTTCTGGGAGCTTCACACCGGTCGCAAGCTCTCTATTGGCAGAGGCAAACCGTGGCTGGTGGAGACGCACTTCGGCTGGGTGGTATCCGGCAACACGCAGCACTCATCAAGTGGTCCGCGGGTGTGCCATCTCGCAACACACGACATCCCCTTGGAGGAAATTTTGCAGCGCTTTTGGGAAAGCGAAACCATAGCCGAGGATCCTGTGCTATCGGTCGAAGAGGATGCCTGCGAGAAACACTACTCATCGACAACCGTTCGCAATTCAGCGGGAAGGTATGTTGTTAGTTTCCCTTTTAATCCTAATGCAAATGTCGTTTTAGGGGAATCTAAAGCAACAGCCGATCGTAGACTCCGTTGTATGGAACGTCGTTTGGTGAATAATCCTACAATGAGAGACGAATATGTTAAGTTCATGCGGGAATATGAACAGTTGGGTCACATGAAGAGACTTACCGGTCCGGTAGACGATTCGACTCAGCATTATTACCTTCCTCATCATGCCGTGGTAAAGGAGTCGAGTACTACAACGAAGGTTCGGGTCGTTTTTGACGCGTCGTGCAAGACGTCCAGCGGCTATTCGTTGAATGACAAGCTGTTGGTCGGTCCAGTCGTTCAGGACGATCTTTTCTCCGTCATTCTTCGGTTCCGTTCACATTCCATCGCCCTGACTGCCGACGTGGAGAAAATGTACCGTCAAATTCTACATCATCCTGACGATAGAAACCTGCTACGTATCCGATTCAGAGAGAGTCCTACAGACGAGATATCCACCTTCGAGCTACACACAGTCACGTACGGTACAGCATCTGCTCCATTTTTGGCAACTAGAACTCTACGGCAGATTGCTATCGATAACAGCGACACATACCCACAAGCTGTAAACGCTGCTTTAAATGATTTTTATGTGGATGATTTGTTAACGGGATCAAACGACATTAACGAAGCCATTGAAATGCGCACACAAATTTCACAAATTTTGGAATCAGCAGGATTCTCACTAAAAAAATGGGCATTGAATCGGTCAGAAGCACTAGTAAACATTCCGGCCGAAGACATAGCAATCCAACCAACGCATGAGTGGCAAGAATCAAACCATGTATCCACACTTGGCATCGTTTGGGAACCAACAGCAGACACGTTTCGGTTCCGTATTGATATGCCTCCTATCACAACCATAATTACCAAAAGGCTAGTTTTATCCTACATTGCTAAAATTTTCGACCCTCTCGGCTTGCTTGGTCCTATTATCATCATTGCGAAAATGTTTATGCAACAGTTATGGGCGCTAAAGAAGGATCGAAAGTCATTTGACTGGGATAGCGAGCTACCATCGCACCTACAACGTGAATGGTTAAAATTTCATTCAACCTTGGGATCACTCCGTGATATACGCATTCCACGTTATATTTCCCAATGCACAGCTACAAACGTGCAAATACATATATTCGCAGACGCTTGACAATTAGCATATGGTGCTTGTTGCTATATTCGTGCTGAAAGCATAAAGGGAGTCAGTGTTCGATTGCTAACGGCCAAATCAAAGGTGGTAGCTTTATCTAATTCACATTCGATCGCTCGATTGGAATTGTGTGCAGCACGATTGGCAACAGTCCTTCATCAGAAGGTGCAACAATCACTTAAAATTTCTGCTACTACTATCTGCTGGACGGACTCTATGACGGTACTACACTGGCTAAACTCTGCCCCCAATCGATGGAAGCCATTAATAGCGAATAGGGTCGCTAAAATACAACAGACAGCTAACATACAGTGCTGGAAACATGTTCCTGGCATCGATAATCCAGCTGATGATATTTCGCGCGGTCTGACGCCGAGAAAACTATTAGTGTGTGAGCGCTGGTGGCACGGGCCACATTGGTTATCGCGAGGCATGGAAGAATGGCCACAAGATCCACCATCACTAAATGAGTCAGCGAACGTGGAAGAGGAGAGGTTGGCATCACGGATTGCAACAACATCAACAATCTGCGAGTTTCGCAACGGATTGTTTTCACGGTATTCGGTTTACCACAAGCTTCAACGGGTTGTTGCATATTGCCTGCGCTTCATTCATAACATAAAACACCGCCAGCAAACTAAATCAAATGCTAAATCTGTTCCACTACTCACGGTCGAAGAGCTCACACAGGCAGAATTGAAATTGTGCTATTTGTCACAATTAGACTCGTTTTCCGAAGAAAGACATTATCTACAAAAAAGCAAAGAGATCCCTAAACAGTCTAAACTGAAATGGCTATCACCGTTCATCGATAGTCAGGGTATCCTACGCATTGGTGGCTGGCTCAGCAACGCACAGCTGGCAGATTCAACTAAGCATCCCATTATATTATCTGCAAAGCATCCATTATCAGCACTACTGGCAGTTTCACTGCATCTAAAGAAGTTACACACCGGGCCTCAAATGCTTCTTACAACGCTACGCCAACGATTTTGGCTCATAGGAGGTCGCAATTTGTGCAAATCGGTCTACCACAGTTGTCACTCTTGTTTTAAAGCTAAACCTACCCTCGTCAAACAAAGCATTGCTGATCCACCAACGTCAAGAGTCACTCCAACGAGGCCTTTTTCGGTATGCGGGGTAGACTATTGTGGACCAATATACCTAAAGGCAACTATACGCAACAAGAGTCCAATCAAAGCATATATTGCGATATTTGTATGCTTTTCTACAAGAGCCGTTCATATTGAACTCGTAGCCGATCTCACCACCACATCATTTTTAAATGCACTACGCCGTTTAGTTGCACGTCGCGGACAAATTAGTGAGCTACACTCAGATAATGCCACTACATTTAAGGGAGCATCGCACGAGCTGAACCGCATTTACAAAATGCTCAAATGCGATGAGAACGATCGTATTACTATTTTCAATTGGTGCGCGACGAACGAAATCCAATGGAAATTTATCCCTCCACGGGCACCACACTTCGGAGGTTTATGGGAGGCAGCGGTGAAGGCAGCTAAAAAACACATAATAAGAACCATTGGAACGAAAAGCATAACACAGGAGAATATGCTTACCCTGCTGGCACAAGTGGAACAATGTTTAAATTCTCGACCATTAACGCCTTTATCTGATGAGCCTTCTGATTTAGAACCGTTGACGCCGGGACACTTTCTCATCGGCTCTAACATGCAAGCGGTACCAGACGTCGATCACACCGGAACGCCAGACAATCGATTGAAAGAGTACCAGTTGGTGCAGAAACACATGCAAAACATTTGGGCTAGATGGTATCCGGAGTATCTGCAACAACTGCAAGCGCGAGCCAAACATTGCAACGGGCAATCGGTGTCACTGCAAGAAAACCAGCTTGTGATCATCAAGGAAGACAACATGCATCCTACCTCGTGGCCGATGGGTCGCATCGTTGCAGTTCACCCAGGCAAGGACGGAGTCGTTCGCGTGGTTACACTGCGCACAGCTGCCGGAAAACAAATCGTACGCGCAGCTAATCGTTTGGCAATTCTACCAAACCCCGACGTACTCAACAATTTGGAGAAGAAAGGAGACACTGGCACTGAGTAACGTAAACTGCCGTGAACTACACTACATTGTTTTTGTACACACCACACTTTATTCCGCACTTGTTTACGTTTGACACTTGTCAGTGATAGCAGGACAGGATACGTACATACACACATACACACACGTACATACGAAACGGAAGCTAGAATCAACGCGTTCGCTCTACGCTTGGTTAGCAGTTTGCTTATTATTTTCATTTTTCAATTAGTCTTGAATTTTAAAGAAGTTCCTTCTTTGGTGGCCGGTAATGTTGGATTTTGGGTTATTATTAATATTTCAAATATGAATTCAAATAGGAAAACACGCAGGAATTAGAAGGAACTAAACCATAGGATATAGATAGAACTACTTGACTAAATAGGACTGCACGAAATGAACTGCTCGAACTACACGAATGAATTTGTAATGAATTATGTAATGAACTATAGGACAAACGAATACACAGTTGCAAACAGACCGGCGATTAAGGAACATTCTTTTCATTCTCATCAAATTTACACAAGTTAATATCACAATCCAGTACTTTAGTGAATATATTTCACAACGATTGAAAATATCCCTAAAATTGATTAAAAGGAAACCAACTGTTTTGCGTGCAATTAAAAAGAACGAATAAAACAAATAACGTGAAAATGTATGAAGCTATTTCACTATATTTAAAACTTTGTATTGCATGTTTTGCGTTCGCATAAGTTACATGCTCGCATGCAAAACTTTAAATAAATTTATTGTAATCATGCTTTAGCGTATCTCATCAATATAAAATTCGTATGCGATTTCCTTCGTTCCGAATGTCTTATTGTCGTGTTGAAACAATGTTAAAATTACATAACGGTTGCATTAACAAAATTGACAAATTCAAGAGTTTTTTTAAATTTATTTATTTATTTATTTCATACACAACCGACGGACCATCGTGTCTAATGGGCAACCTTATAATTAAATTAAGATATATATAACAATGATCATTTATAACATATAAATAGACCTCTAGTTATAAGCTAACATTAAATGTGACGTAGACGCAATTTCTCCTTGAACGTAGATGTAGACATACTAAAATCGAACAAATCTACACTTCATTGAACTCGAGGGACATACGTATAATGGGGTGTCCCTGGCTATGGTTGTTTCGGGTACGCGGTACACGGAGATGGAAATTGGATCTAAGAATCCGACAGGGAGCGAACAAATTGATGCTGGCTAGTAATGCCGGGGAATCGATCTCTCCGTTAAGGAGCCGGAATATGAAAAGGCATTGGGCGTTTTTACATCGAGAGCAGAGTGGTTCAAGTCCAAGAAGCAGACACCGCTGATGATAGGAGGGCCGAGCGTGGTGGGATTGCCATGGAAGGAGTCGAACCGCGTACCTGGTGAGTCTCCGTTGAATGGCTTCGAGGCGATTGATGTCACCAACGCCAAGCGGGCACCAGATCGGACAGCAGTACTCCAGGCACGACCTTACGATGGCACAGAAGATTGACTTGACGCAAATGGGATCGGTAAACTCGCTACAGATCCACGTTATTAGACCAAGTAGCTGATTTCCCTTCGCAACAACGCTATCAATGTGAGGGCGAAATGACATCTTCTGATCGAGTAGCACCCCCAGATCATGGATACATGTCGTGCGAGCCAAAGCCGTTTTTATTTATTTATTTATTTATTGAAGATAATTGCGTGGCGCGCGCAGGGGCCTTTGCAATATTAAAATAAAGTAATACTTAAGATAACATCATTAATAAATAGGATAAACAAAACTGGGCCAATGTTACTTCTCTGTGGTACACCGGACGAACTAACGAACACGTTGGACAAGCACTTATTGATTTTAACACAGTATGATCTTTGGTTTAAGTATGATTTTAACCATATGACTAGATTATTATGAAAGCCAAGCCGGCTCAGTTTCGCAAGGAGTATGTGATGGTTAATCCGATCAAATGCTGACAAGAAATCAGACACGAATTGAACGAGATTGGTCGACAACGATCGTTTGGGAACAAATCCGTGCTGGCTTGGACTGATATAATTCAAGCTACCCCTGACTAACGCTTCCTGGACAAGAATTTCGAGTATTTTTGCTGATGCACATAGGGAAGTTACGCCACGATAATTAGATATAACATGTCTCGGACTTTTTTATGAACGGGTGTCATCCACGAAGACTTCCACATAGTCGGATATGTAGAACTGTGCAGAGAAAACTTAAACAGATGGACCAGTGGCTCTGAAAGATAAGTTGAGCACTTCTTTAAGACTATTGCTGGAATCCCATCCGGACCCGGGATAAATGTGGGTTTAATTTGTTTGATTGCATTTTCTATCGATTCATTTGTTATGAAAATATCATTTATAGACATATCTAGAACATCTGCGGGTGTGTGCTGCAAGGCAGTTGCAATATTAATTGGTGACGAAGATTGAAGGTCGAAAACTGAACTGAACTTTTTGGCAAAGAGCTGACTGATTTCAAGTTCACTTGAGGCTGTCTCGGTGTCTAGGGACATTACTGACGGGATTTTTGCATTTTTCCTCTTACGGTTAACGAAAGAAAATATTTTAGTCGGATCGATGGATATACTTCGTTGAAGTTTGTTGATATACAGGGTGGCATCGTAGAAGTGATACACCTATTCGAGTACCCCTTTTTTGTGTTTTCTGTCACTGTGTGTCAAACTCATGGGCATATTTTGACAGCTTAATTTGTTTACTATTTATCGTAAAAAACGTACACTTAATGCTCACTTCAGTTTTCTCATATATTATAATGGATTCAAGTCGAGAACAAATAAAAATCTCGCATTTGCATGGATTGACAAACGTACAGATTAAGCAGAAACTGTCTTATCTCAAGTTAAGTCGTTTATTCATCTATAGGACCATCAATCGATACGAGGAGACAGGCATGGTTGTTCCAAAGAAGAAACCGGGCAAAAAACAACATTTGCATTTGGACGGATTCAAGAAACGGTTGTTAAAGATATGGGTGAAATGCCGGATGAAGTTGTGCGTGCGAGATTTGAAATAAATTGAGTGAAATGCAGGTTTAGTACCAATAGAAGCTATTTAAATCGATTACTAAGAGAAATCAAACCATTCAATTTTATTTACAAAATTTTATTACAAATGTGTCAATTTTATTACAAAAACAAAGTGTATCACTTCTACGATGTCACCCTGTAGATTCTATATAGATGCCTATTGAATCTTCTATAGTTGCCACTAACAGTGTTCAAAAAAAAATCTGTCGGAGTGAAGATTAGACTTTACGAGACGATGTAAAGCTCTATTTTTCGCAGATTTAAGTCTTTTTAATTCTCTATTGCCCCACGGGGGACCGGAAGCTGCGCGCTCTTGTAAAGTAGGGCAGCATTTGTGAAGGACTTGGCCAACCTTAATTTGAAAGGAGTCGATTGCCGAATCGATTGATAAGGTGGGATTGCTATCAGAATTAAGAAATGACCAGTCAGTATTGGCAAAAGCGTCTATCATTTTTGGGAAATCAGCTTTTCTAAAATGAAGATGTCTCAAGCTGTTCGATCCAGTGACTTCCGTAGCAGTCTGGGTTGTTGATGGAAGTGTAATATTGACCAGCAAGCTCGGATGATATCGGTCTTCCTCAGTTAAACAATCTATGGAACGGAAAACTCTCATACCATTCTCAATTATACGCGGGCTCGCGAATATAAGATCAAGTAAAGACCCATGATTGTTTACATTATTATTGACCTGAGATAGTCCCACAAAGCTGAGAGTATCAAGCAATTGGGAGCAGGCTGGGGATACATGGGATCTCGGAATGTTGACATGTAGAGAACCGTAAGTGTCACATAGCCAAGAAAGACCTAGTTGATTGAAGTCTCCCAACACGAGGATCGAGTCTTGTGGATATTTTTCAGAAATTTCCATAAGCGATGAACAGTAAGCGGCAACATATTCGGTATTATTACTAAGAATCCGTGGAACGTAAACGGTACCGACTATTACGAATGAAGTGTCAACACGCATGCGGATCCAGATACTTTCGGTTGATGAGCTCGCAACAGTAATTACTGAGGAACGATGCATGGTTTTAGCCGCAATCAGTACCCCTCCCCCTCGGGTTTTCTGGCTATTTGAGGAGTTACGGTCCTTTCGGAAAACATCATATCGGTCATCGAAGAGTGCAGACGAGGCAATGTCATCCTTGAGCCAGGTTTCTGTGATCGCGATGATATCAAAAGAACAGCTTGAAGATGCACTGAAGAAACTCGAGAGTTTTGTCCGTAGACCTCGGGTGTTCTCGGGAACCCTGCTGGATTGACATTAGTGCCACGAATTTATGTTAGTATTGGATCGGCACCGTTTTGATCGTTCTGCACATAATTTGTTACGGATTCATGATCATTTGGGTGAAAGCTTATTTTGCTGTTGGTAAGAAGCAAGCAATCACTTTTAACCAAAGGTGAGCCAGATTCCGTGTTCTTGCGTTCAAGTGCCGTCCTTGTTTGATAAATATGCGTGTGTGTGTGCGTGACGTTAGAGATTAGTGAAGGATTCGGTGGAGCAGAATGTGCACGCACACAAGCACTAATTAGTTCGTTTGCGGTGTGGGTGAGGCTCGTGGAGTGTGTGCTGACAGGATTGTTCGGTTCGGCGATTGCGGTGATCGCGTATTTTGTGTCGCAGAAAAAGTTGTAGTTGATGAAAGTCCCATAGGTGGGTGTAGGCGAAAATTTACAGTTGGTTGTTGCAACCGGTAATCAACAAATTCACGCACCGAAAGATCAATTGGCCAGGTGTCCGGGGAGAGTGCACATTCTCTTATAGAAGCAGGCACTAACACTTTGAATGATAGGAATGAGAGTGTTGCTGTGTTTGTGCCCCGGCGTACAAGGCAATATGCTGTGACGTCTTCGATGGATAAAGCTTGCTTGACCATTTGAACAATTTGGTCAGTGGTGGTATCCGGAGAAAGTCGGGAAATGTACAATTTTGTACATTTCTGCACCGAAGGTTGAGCAGGAACTATTTTGATCGCGAATGATGCGGTGTCTTTTTTTGTGCCAGTGATTGTGGGTGGTGGGCGAATCTTATGGTTGGGTTCATCAATAGGCTGTGTAGTTTTGTATTGGCAATTATTGTTTAGATTGTTGATGGGAGTAGCACGAAATGTAAACATTGAACGGTTGTCGTTGATAACATCAGAAAACAATCGTTTCGATGGATTTGTGCGGCGGATTTTTGCGGGTGGGTGACTACTTCGTGGCGTATTATGATCGAGTCATACGTGCGAATCCAGTTCTAATCTCGTTTGTTAGTGGTTCGATTACGGATTTAATGCTCTCAGCAACTGTTGTTAAAGCCGTTTGGAAACCAGATTGAATATCTGCGTTCTTAACAAATTTGGTGCGCGGATTCAACAAAACGTTGTTACAGCCACTGCAGCACCAGTGAATTTGTTTGTATTCAGAGATGCGCTGGAGTAAGTCTGGGGGTATAGAAGAGCAGCGCCGATGGAATGGAGAGTTGCATAAGCAACAGCTAATGAAAGCTTCCGTGATTTCCGTGGTGCAAGACTTGCAGATGTTAGCCATTATTAGGGAACGATGTATCTTGGCTATGATGACAGCAATGTTGATTGTAGCGATGACTGCAGGGATGCGCGAAGGCGCGACCAAGTTGGAAAGCGAAATTAGCACGAGATTAACGAAAGTTGGAACGGTTGAAATTTATTCCAATATCGCGATGATGTTTATGGATGCAATGGTATTCCCGAAAAAGAAAACTTATATGATGAATAGCGTGAATTTTTGACGAGCTCTATATGAATGCGACTATTACGTCAAACGTCAAACGTCAATTGAGCATAGTGTATGTAAACGTGATGGGGTGACGGGCTCTGCTGAATGATATACACTGGCATTTATCAGCACACACTTGGAGAGCGTTTCTGCTGCACCAGCTGTCCAGATTCTCAAGGATCATTAGAAGGCGTACACAGTCACTGTCGTTTCTAACTGGAGCGAATATTTTTACATCGTCGGCGTACATTAGGTGTTGGCCTGACGGTAAAACGAAAGATAGATCATTTACATAGATGAGGAAGAGTAGTGGTCCCAAATTACTCCCTTGAGGTACACCGAAGGAGCTGGTGAAGGAGTGAGAACGATGAGATCCTATGCTTATGTAGTACGAACGACCAGTTAAATATGAACGCAGCCAGATGATGTGCCAGTCGAGGAAACCGAGTTTTTTTAGCTTCGAGAGTAGAATATCATGAGAGATACTATCGAACGCAGCCCTGAAGTCAATATATACTGCATCAACTTGAGTACCACGATCCATGTTGTCGAAGCAGAAACCAACAAATTCAGCAAGATTTGTGGTGGAAGATCTCCTTGGGAGAAATCCATGCTAACTAGGGCTCATATAGTTTTGAACTGCTGTGAGTAGCGGATTGTATGGAATAAGCTCAAACACCTTTGCACAAGCGCATAGGGAAGCAATGCCACTATAATTACTAGCATGAAGTCGACTGCCTTTTTTATGGATAGGAACCATTCGCGCGTGTTTTCAGGACGCAGGATACGTGCCACGCATAAGGGAATCATTAAATATTTTGGCAAGAATGGGTGCGAGTGATTGACGGCAGTGCTTCAAAATGTATGCGGGAATATTGTCAGGTCTAGATGATGTAGATGGTTTTATATCGCTGTATAGGCGCGCAACTAGTGCTTCTTCAATTGTGGGTAAAATAAAGTCGATAGCATCCGATGGAGTATTGCGAATGGCCTCAGCTAGTGTGTTAGGATTGTGAACAGGAAGGGTGAATGTATCAGCGAAACGATAATAGCGAAAGTGTTGCAAATATCGGATGTATCGATACTAGTTTGGCCTTTGTAGCTCATTGACGGAGGGATACTTCTTATATTGTGCCGTTTGTTCCAGAAGCTCCAGAACCGTGTGGGCTTAGAAAACAGTTGCCTTTCAGTACGGCGAATGAAGCAGCGGTAGAGTACACGATTTTGTCGTTCATAATTGTTCAGTGTATCGAAAAAAAATCTCCTATGCAGCGATGATCTTGGTCTACTGTAATGCGCGTAGGCTTTAGATTTTATTTTTTTTAAACGTCTTAAAGATGCATTAGACCAATCGGGGCCAGCTTTTCGTTGAGCAACAGGAACGCAGGAGTTAATCGCTGAGCGCATAAAAACGCTAAAGAAATCGGTGGCTTCGTCGATAGTGGCAAAGTTGGAGCAGCCAAAATTGCGGTCAAACGACACAATAAGAGAATTCATACGTTCCACATTCGTTTTGAATAAATTTCTATTGACTGTACTGCGAGTGTGACTGTTGGTGGTGTGGGATAGTTGTGCGGGATAATAAATCATCATATCCAATGAAGGATGATGAAAGTCGTGACTGAGAAGTGGAATACTACAGTGTGTTACGTATGGGAGGGAGTTCTTTAGAGCCGAAGTACCATTCGCAGAGTGCAGAGGTGTGATTGAGTCGCACAAAATATTGGTTGCGGCTAGGTTTGCGGTTTGGGCCGGTCTGGTGGTACAATCGTTAACTCGTACGACGTAACAACATGCCCGTCGTAACAACATGGGTTCAAGCCCTAAATAGACCGTGCCCCCATACGTAGGACTGGTTATCCTGCTATGGCAACAATAAGTCACAGTAAGCCAAGCTCACTTCTCTTGTGGGTGCAGGCAGGCCTTGACCGACAACGGTTGTTGTGCCAATGAAGAAGAAGAAGAAGGTTTGCAAAGACCAGATCCAATTGACGCCCAGATTGATTTGCAATACCACTCAACTGAAATAAACCGAAACTATGCAACCCATCAACGAAATCGGTATTGCATAATCAATATTACGGAATTGCATAAAGGTGCATAATGCATGACAGAATAACACGGAGATGTTTTGATCCAAAGTTGTTCCAGTATGGTATTAGAGGATGCGATTTCACATGTCGGTACTGAAGAGGAACATGCAATTAAAACACCCCCACCGCGTGAGAGGGCACTGTTGGAAAGATTCCTATCGCACCTGTAGATATGATAATGATCGTCAGTGAGGAGCGAAGAGGTATGGACTGAGTAAGCCAAGTATCAGTGAGAATGATAAAATCATATTCTGATTCTGATAGCGCCAGGCGAAGATTTGTAGTTTTCGTTCGTAGACCACGTACATTTTGGTAGTAGATAGAGAGACTGGGATGAGCTGAGCGAGGTGCATCGCCGGATGCAGTGCAAGGCCGCGGGGCCACGAGGCTTTCTCAAGTTGAGAAAACATTCTCAAGCACTCATTTAAGTTTCTCAAGCACTCAAAACTTGTTCTCAGACGCGAGCTCGTGGCCGTCGTCAATTTTTCTCACTCTGAGAAACTGATAAAGCCACTCAAGTTTTATTTGTAGCTTTAAATAGAAAATATGTTTTTGATCGCATGTTTTTTAAAACTTTTTCAATTATAAATATTGAATACATTTTCCAAAGTGATTATCGAAAAAGAAATAGCACAATTGCTTATATTTCAGGTAGCCGATCGCTGCATCGTCAACTTTCTCAAAGATTCTCAATAATTCTCAAAACCGATTTTGTTCCGATTCGACAAACGCTGAGAACGAGGATTTCTCAAAAGCACTCATGAGTGCTTGAGAAAATGAGTGTTGAGAATCCCCATGGCCCCGCGGCCCAAGATTGCTATTCATCCGACGGGCCAGCGTCAGCAGATTCATCAGTCCGTTTAGCGTTTCCGCGCTTCGGTCTTTTTTTAGGCGCGGCTAAGCATTCCGGAGGCGACCTGGTAGGTGTGGTAGTGACAGGCATTCGCTCATTAAGGTCCTGTTGTGGTTCGGTAAACAAAGCTGCATCTGTGGTGGTCATATCATATGAATTCGCAACAGACTGCGCGGGCCGATCTGTATTGGCAGTTGGTATCGGAGTGCTCAATCCAAACCGTGGGAGAGAATTACGATAAGTGTCTGTAGTGAGAGTGGCAGGGTGATCGAGTGTAGGTTACAGGGTTTTCCATTCCAATTAACAACTGTCCACAGTCAACTAGCAATCCTCGATTTGAAAAACACGATTGTCTACCACTTACAAACAAGTCAAGCCGTTTTTGGTACACTGTCCATTTCAATTTCACAATTGTCGTCTTCGAAAACACACGTCAGATGCGGCACGGGTTGTTTTGGTTTTGGCTGGAACGTGTATCACTTGTGTATAAGAATTGAACCATGCTGTAAACAGGTCTTGATTGAATATGAGAATATGAAAAAGTTGAGCAATATGGACATGCTAAGCAGTTTTATCATTTGGTTTTAGTTATTATTGGAGCGTTACAGTTTTTAAGTTATTTTGGGACGTTGTAATTTTTTTTTTCATTTGCTACCAGTAAAAGCACTGATTAATGTACAAATTTTTGCATTGTATTAAAAATTAAAATATAGATAAAACTGCCTAACATGTCCATGTTGCTCAGCTTTCCCAACTTCAAGTGATACACGTTCCAGCCAAAACCAAAACAACCCGTGCCGCATCTGACGTGTGTTTTCGAAGACGACAATTGTGAAATTGAAATGGACAGTGTACCAAAAACGGCTTGACTTGTTTGTAAGTGGTAGACAATCGTGTTTTTCAAATCGAGGATTGCTAGTTGACTGTGGACAGTTGTTAATTGGAATGGAAAACCCTGTAAAGCATCGAATTTGTATCGGCGGCTGGGAGAGCATTAGTGTTCATATAATTGGTCCGGTAGTCACGGAACTCACGGTACGTTAGAGCGGAGGGCCATGTCTCAGGTGAGAGAGCCTTGCTGCGTAGAGTGACTGGTATGCCCACCTTAAATGAGACAAATGAGAGTGTACTGGTGTCAGTGCCAAATTTCGTCAGACGGTGAACGAACACATCCCGCTTGTCGAGTGCTAGACGTACAGTATCGGACAGAAAGATAGGACCCTGGTTTTTTCAACGCAGCATGCACCCGTTGGGCCAGGTTTATGTGTGGATTGTATGTGTTTGTGTGTGTGTGTGTGTGTGTGTGTGTGTGTGTGTGTGTACGTGTGTATGTGTGTGTGTGTGTGCATGTGTGTGTATGTATGTTAGAATGTGTATTGGTGTGTGTGTTTGTTTCACAAGTATGTCGTTTCGGATAGATTTGTTAGTAGTTTTTTTGTGTTTTGGGTTAGGTTTTTGATGTAATAAGCAGGACCACCGCCCTCGCGATTAGTGTTTTTTCGATATACTAACAATTTAACGGTCTTCTTTCGCCGTGGTCTTCTGAGGACGTCCGGTTGACTTGTGCGTTTCGGTTGTCCAAGTGCGTTTCGATTGTCCAAGCACGTTTCGGTTGTCCGAAGCGCGTTTGCCACAAAAGTGCGTGATGGTTCCATCACGAACTCGATCGTTTTGCGCTTAATGCCATCAGCCGCCATTCGCTTTATGATATGGCGCTGATAATCGGTGCATTGTTTACCTCGACCCATTGTTACTAACATTGCTTGCTTGGACCGTCAAGAACGCGCTGGTTAAAAAGTTGGACACGGCTGATCCCGTGCTCTGCCTGCGTTCTGCTTCTATACGTGATGAATTATATCGTTGTTGAGCAGCGAATAAAGCGTATGGATAAAAACTATCAATGAGTAAGCGAGTGAGCCTCTACCCATTTGAATCGAGAACAGAATACTGCCGCGCTCATGAAACAAAACGCCCATTGAAAAGAACAACTGCGCGTTAGCTCAATGCACGCACAAAGTTTCCTATGCACACACGAGTTTCAACGCAGAGATGCACGCAGTGTTGGGAAGGAATGACTAGCTACCTTGAAACATGTATGCACCTTGTTGAGATGTCAAAAGAAAAAGGAATAATAATAAAACAACTCTCTCTTGAACTTCGACCAGCAAAGAAGGTAGTTGTGCGTCGCTTTTCGTCTGGCATCCGAAATACATGAAAAATACCAAATAATCATCACGCAGGCCTTTCAATGGCGTGCACTGAAGAAACACCTGTGACGGAATTCCGAGTTCATTGCTATTGTGCGCGTGTCCATTTCGCATTGCTGTCGCATTCACGTTCATGAAACAGCACACCTGCATTTTCGTCCGAGGAACAAGCGCTGCTGTCAATGCAAACTTTAGCTTTTATACAAGTGTGAACGCACGCTGTTTCACATGATAACACACATAATCAGAATGCTTTCAACGCAATATGAAACCATGTCAAGCTACGTTTCTTCAGACAAAAATCCGCGCACACACACACACACACACACACACACACACACACACACACACACACACACACACACACACACACACACACACACAAGTAACGTGGTAAAACAAGTGCACGGTGCGATGGAAAAAACAAGGTCCTATCTTACAGGGTTTTCCAAGCCACTTCAATGTTGAAACTCAAAATTTCAACCACGTTAAACGAATGCTGAAGGCTGCACGGGTGATTTCAAGTCTGAAAAGCCAGTTCAATACAAAAAGTTTTGTTTTCAAAATTGTTACACTATTTTTCAATATCGGTATAAGCCATTTCAATCTGTCAGTTTGGCGGGCTCTCGCCACTATGGGATAGAAAGAAATGAAATACGTCAAAATGTTCAGTGGGTGATGTTTTCTAAATCATCCCAACGAATACAGTATGGAAATCATCAAATGAACAACCTTGTCCTTCTCTCGCTGTTGATACAACTATCCATTTATCTCTTTTTTTTCTCTTTCTCTCTCTCACTCTCTTCCTCCCATACCTTATAATCCCTACAATCTACCTCTCTTCTACTCTCCGGTATTGAAATTTCAAATTAGTAATTATACGTAAAAACAATTATTTTATAAAAATACAAGAAAATAATCCCATCCCTTAAACACCGAAACCTGTTTTTTTATATTTTTCTTATCCAATTTCGTCTACTTATTCCAAGAATCTAGTACAATCTAATATGATTCCATATCGTTTAACCATACTGGTTTTCGTATCTGGCGTTGTGGTCTCTGTATTTCTATCCTATCATTCGTACATGGAACCTGTGATGAATCTATTATCTCTTCCATATTTTGGTCATTTTTATCTTCCATTAAGCCTTCATTTCCTATTAGTTAGGATTAGTTTAACGTCTCGCACATTTCTTGTAAACTCAGTATCGCTCTCACCACGAACAACCACCTTTGCGCCGTCCCTAGCCAAAACTGTTTAGCTTTCTCTAGAAAACGATGGATCTGTCTTAGTTTTCTGGGGTACGTAAATTAACACTTTGTCGCCTACTTTGATGCTACTAATTTTAGCGTCTCGACGATCATCCGCGTATTTTTTACTAACTAATTTAGCATGAGCATCAGCTTCCCGCACGTCAGCCCTATCCAGGTTACTTCTTGCATCCCATAAACTAGGAAAAGTGCCCCTGTAACGCCACCCCACAAGCAGCTCGAAAGGAGTAACACCCAATCTAGCATGATGTTTGCGAGTGTTATGTATTGTATTGTATTGTATTGTATTTTATTTCTTAGTTGCGAGTCCGCCTTATAATGGTTACACAAGCTTGTATGTAGGTGGACATACTCCTCGAGGGCTTCACGCCAGTTTCGCTTTTCTATTTTCGCCGCAGCTATTGCTTTAATAATACCTTGGTTTTGGCGTTCAACAGCTCCATTGGACTGAGCGCTTAGTGGTATGGACTTACGAACCTTTACTCCCTTATGCTCCCAAAATTCTATAAACTCTTTACTTTGAAAAGGAGGCCCATTATCACTTTGGATAGCTAGTGGTAAACCCCATGTCTTGAAAATCTTGCACAATGATGCATTGGTTGAACTTGCATCAATAAGCCTTAACTCCATAACGTGCAAAAAACGAGAGTACGTATCTACGCAAACCAGTAAATGACCCGAGCTACACTCTTGTACTGAAAGAAAATCAATTTGTAGTACCTCTCACGGCCCTTCCGGAAGATTTCGACTTATTAATGGGACTGGTGCATTTCTTTTTGACATGGATAAACAGGTCATACAGTTACTAACGTAAATCTGGGCCTCTTTAGACATATTGGGCCACCAGAAATGGTCCCGTTGAGTTCTTTTGGTGGCGCTGCTGCCCACATGACCTTCATGTGCTGTAGTCAATGCCTTAACGATAGTTGGAAAACCCTTAACGATTTAGGCAAAACAACTAGATCGTCTTTGAAAACTAGGGAATCAAGGGTCCTCAGCTGCTTTGCCAAACATTCGAAACGACTCAGATGGCGTGGCCATTTGCCTGATTTTATACCTAGCCGTACTTCTGCTAACTCTTCGTCTTCTTCTGATGCAAGCTCGATATCTGACCATGACATACTCATATTCAACGTATCAAGAGCGTATAACATATGCCTTTCGTTGTCGTCGTCGAACGGCTCATCTACTTGAGACTCATTTATCAGGCGAGACAATACATCTGCAATGTTCTGATCTCCGGGTATACATTTAATTTGGAAATTAAACGGTAAGAGCCGAATGGCCCACGTTCCTGCGCGTGTAACCGATCTTTTCCCTGATCTATATTGGCTGCCAAAGATAAATTTGTTTGCTTCCGAATCAGTCCAAATGGTAAACCTGATATTCGTAAGGTAATAACTAAATCGCTCGACTGCCCATACTATAGCTAACGCCTCCTTCTGTGTGTGAGGGTAACGCTTTTCTACTTTTGTTAACGACTTCGAGATACAAGCTAATTTTCGAGGCTTTTCAACTTCATCGAACTGAACCAGTACCGCTCCTAATTCAAGTGGGGAGGCATCCAGAAATAACTCCGTCCTATCTTTATGATCAAAGTATCCTAGTTTTGCGATTTAAGGCTATCCTTTTTATCTCGTCAAACTCAAAATCTTCATACTTCGTCCAATAAAATGTACTTGAATTTGCTAGTGCTCTCAACTTTTCTGTCTTTTCGGCTCTGCTGGGAGTAAATGTCTCTATAAAATTTATAAGACCCAAAAAACTTTTCACTTCTTGAACAGTTTCTGGCTTGCGGAATCCTGCAATAGCTTTTCTTTTATCTTCATCAACACGCCAACCGTCGTGAGAAAGCAGGAAGCCTAAAAATTTTACGGATTGTTTACCAAAAACACATTTAGCCGGGTTTAACATAACATTATGTTGTCGCAAGCGAGATAAAACATCACCAAGATTTCGATCATGCTCTTCTTTCGTGTTCCCAAATACGAGGATATCGTCAAGGTAATTCACCGTACCGGGACAATTTCCTTACACAACTGTCTGCAGAGTTTCCTGGAATATGTCTGGAGCATTGCACAGGCCGAAAGGTAAACGTATGAATCGATATGTATCGCCCCCAGAGAAAAAATTTGTTAAGTGTCGGCACGACTTGTCTAAAACGATATGGTAAAAAGCGTTGGTGAGATCGATGGTTGAGAACCAGTGAGCCTCTCGAAGTCTAGCAAGTATTTCTTCCAAAGTAGGCATCCTAAAAGGAGTTCTTATGACGCATTTGTTTGGCCCTCTCAAATCTACAACTAATCTAATATCCTGTTTACCCTCGGATGCTAATAAGTCCTGCAGCCTCATCTCAACCTCTGCTTTAAATGCCGGAGGAATGTTTGTAAACACTTTCCTTGATGGTGGCAAATTTCTGTCATAGGAAAGCAATACCGGTGGCACATTAAACTTTGGAAAATGCGTTTGCACTTCTACAGCACACATTTCTCGTGGACTTGCATCATGTTTCATTTCTTTTGAGTCTATTATTGGAACCTGTAGACCTAGCTGTAATACGCTATACCTAGTTGATGTGCTACGCCCTAACAGTGCTTTCGCTCCCGGAACCACATAAAATTTTTCAAGCAGGCAAGGGCGGTGTGCTGTGATGGTAAATTCGGCTAAGAAAGAACCCACGACTCTTATCGGCTGGGTAGTTGCGTATGCCTTCAATGGTTTGTCAGTTCCTTCCTTTATGGCGTAAATTGGGTGAGATATAGGATCACTCATCAGCCGATTGAAAACGCCGTCCCCGATAGTGTTCACCTCAGCACCCGAATCTATTAAAAAATTAACAGCAACTCCGGCCACAGAACCTATAACAGAACCTGTGCTTTCCATACCAAGCCGGTCCAATGAGCACATCACGTATTCCTTTTTTACTTTTCCTCCTGATGCACCGTTAGATAATGCTGTAGCAGAATTAATCGCTGCACATGCGTTGTCCTTCGATTCTGCAATAGTCTGTGGATAACAAATCCGCTGAACACTAGTACTTACTGGCCCGAATGTGCCCCCGCCTATTGTTCTGATGGCGTTGCTCCCTGGTGAGTTTGGTGCAATATTCTAAATTAAAAAATAAGTATGAATACACAAGGCAAATTGCATTTTCTATTCCAACGAAAGATCTTCTAATCATAATTTATTCTAAATAGTGAACAACATAATGTAACCCCTTCAAGAAGGATTAGAGCCCTCATATTCCGCACTTACAACTTGCTCGTCTAATTTATTTATTTATTTTATTTTATTTTATTTTATTTTATTTTATTTTATTTTTTTATTTTTCACTTCTTGAACAGTTTCTGGCTTGCGGAATCCTGCATTAGCTTTCCTTTTATCTTTTTCAACACGCCAACCATCGTGAGAAAGAATTGAACGTCTAATTCAGCCGTCAGTGCTGCGATTTTTCGTGCTTGGCAAGGGTGCCTTTTCTCCTTCTTCAATGTTTTCATGCTTCGTACCATGAGATGTACATGCTCTTTGAATGTGGCCCTTTGTTTGACATCGATGGCAGAATTTTCCTATAGCGAAGCAACTATCTGGGCGATGACCCGTACTTGTGCAACGCCAACAAGGTTTTGTCGTATAAAAACGAGGCCCATTCGCACGATGAAATCCTCCTCGATTCCGCGGAAAATGACCCCGTCCTCGAAAGTCTGATGTTGATCTGCGTAGGAATCGAGGGTCTGCATAGGACACTGCCATTACACTCGCCATGTCTTCCTTGGGATGATTCTTACTAAAAATCTCCTCAGCCTTCTATCTCCGTACTCTGTACCCAATCTACAAGTTCTTGAAGGAAGCTTCCCTTACGAGCAGCTTTTCTAGCAACGTCTCGCATTTTCCGATTATTGGCATTGTGTTAGATTACATCAGCCACTATTTCCACGAGTTGATCGTTCACGTACCCACAAAGTTTAGCCACTGCTGCTACACGTCGCACGTACTTAAGATTCGGTTCATCCGTACCCTGTGGCATGGATCGAAGTTTTTGACGTTGGAACAAAACATAGTCTCGCGAACCAAAGTATTCTCGAAGCCGATGAATCGCGTTCGAGTATGGATGAGAAACCACGTTAGGGCCGTTCTTGCTTAATGTACCGTCAAGCATATCTAGCAACTTAGAACCGGCTTTCATCTTAAAAATGTTGGCTTTTACTGATTCATCGTTGATGCCGGCCAACGCCATTGATGATTCCAAAATATCGAGCCATCTATCGAAGGTGATTTTGTCGATCTCTTCTTCTCCTTCCATTGGCTTACATTCGCCAATCTGGAGCGTAGCAAACGATAGAGAAGAAGAAGTAGAGGGTCCTGCGATGAACGCCACTGATTCTCTAGTCTTGGCACAATCTGATGAGCTAGATGCATCGCCTTGATTGGAATTATCTTCGACCAACCACACTGAATTCTTCTTGTTATGCGTTTTAGCGAAACCGCGCTTCATTTTGCTTCAATTTGATAATCTGCGATGATTTAAAATTTACTGGCCTTGTCAACGATCTGAATACGACTATTCTCTATCCAAAATGGACGAAATTGATAGGTGTTGGGCAAGGTGTATGGATATTAAGAGGTGAAGTGCTCGAGAGCCAATTGACATTTCACGACTCGACATAACAATATTAGGGGCTCCGGTATTAAAATCGGAAAGGACTAGAGAAGGGTATAGAAAATTGTATGCGATTTGACATTGTTAAGTTTTCCTGTACTTTATTGTTGCACTACCCGTTCTCACGCGTCTCTTGTGCAATTCTCTTGATTCCATGTGCCCCCGGCATACGGCAGCTGTCACTTGTTATTCCCCGAGGTGCGTATTGAAAAACCGGTGGACGCACTGCTAGCCAAAGGGGTTCACACCGCAAAGTGGGCTGTCCAAGTGATAATTAGAGACGCAACCACGATCACCCTTTTTAAAAACTGGCCTAATCCATGCTTGTTTCCAAATATTCGGAAAAGTAGCCATGGACAAAGAAAGATTAAAAAGGAACGAAACAGGAAGGGCTAGTGCTTCACGACAATGAACGAGTAAAGCAGCAGGAATACCATCGGGACCCGGCACTGAGGATGGTTTAAGGTTACCTAACGCACGTAAAACAGATGCAGTGCTTACAGAAACAAATTCAACATTCAGGACATTGAGAGGGGTGAATGAAAGACTGGCCTCAAAGCTTGCAGAGTTATCTAAACCATTTTGATAGACACTCGAGAAATGATCAGCAAAAAGCGAACGAATGTCATTCGGGCACGTAGCAAGCACATCACCAAGTGACATACTAGTAGGGAGGCCATTATTGTTTCTCATAGAGTTTATGTAATTCCAAAACGCTCGAGGGTTTGAACAGAAGCGAGATTGAAGACGCAAAACATATAATTTATGGCGATATCTGTTATATGATCTGTAAGCGGATGCTGCATATTTAAATAACCTACGCGTGTACGGTGAACGCCAAGTCCGGTAAGCACGTGTAGCCCGATTTCGATCCCTAAGCAGAGAGCGCAGATGGCGGTCGGACCATGGTGGGGAAGGAGGTGGTCTGAAGAGAGGAGAACAGGAGTTTAAGGAAGTGATAAGGATAGCATTGAACTGTGTTACAGCCTCATTGATGGACGTACATTCAAACAAAAATGACCAATCAATAGAGGACAAAATTACACGCAGCCTAGCATAGTCAGCCTTCTTATAATTATAAATAGGACTAAGATTAACACCTTGCACAGAAACAGGTAAGCTGGCAGTGGATAGATATTCAATTTCAAAAACAAACGGAGGATGGTGGTTATCAATTTTTACAAGAGGAAGATCTGCCTCATAAACGGAACACGGCGTGAAGTTAAGAGAAAACAATAGTATAAGGTCAAGCACACGACCATTATGGTTTGGAATATTGTTTAGTTGACACAATTCCATAACGTTGAATAAATCGACAAAAGGTGCATGACATAGCAACGCATTATGAGGTGTATAGTGCTGGAAAGGTGTCGTTAAATTAACAGAATTTATCCACTGCAGAGAAGTTTGATTAAAATCACCAAGAAGAATAAGTTGATCCTTGTTACGCAAGCGGGCTTTGACATCGTGAACGCATTCTAAAAGTTTTTCAAACGTACGCATATCAGCTGCTAAGTAGGGTGGGACATAGATAACACCTATATATATATTAAAGCACTCATTTTTAATCACAACCCACACACACTCAAGCGGCGCGGCATTTACAGAAATAGGCGCTGATGCTAAACTGGTCGAAACAGCAATGAGAACACCGCCACCGCGAGTACGAGAACTATTATTTATGTTACGATCACAACGGTAAACGATAAATTTATCACTACTAAAGAGCATACTATTGGGTAAAGAATCATCAGCCCAGGTTTCAGTGAAAACAATCACATTAAAATCAGCAGCATCGGCCGCTAGCCTCAAATCAGTACATTTCGATCGTAACCCACGAGTGTTCTGATAGTAAATACTTAGCTATTCATTTGGTTCATTTGACAACGACGGTTGTCTGGCGTAATCACCACGGGTACGCTTAACAGGGGCAGGCAGGTTGTCTGGAGGCGACCGATCCGAAGGTTTACGAGAGGATCCAGTCGTTCTCGCAGGAATGAACACCGATCAAGACGATGACGGAATCGACGAGGTTGATTGAAGAGCAGGAAGCACGGAAGTAGGCTCGGAACAGGTGTCACTCAGTGGATGAGAGAGAGCCGAAGGCAGAGAAGCACTCTGAGAAGGCATGCTGGCCAAGCGTGGTGTACTCAGAGAGCCGAAGTTAGATGGATCGTTTACGGGAGCATCCAATCGGGCGACGATAGATTTAACGGTGTTAGTGTTGCTTGCACTATCGATATTTATGGCCGACTCATCTGTAAGCGTGTCGTTCACTGACACTACAGGGAGATGACGATTTTGGTAATCGATGAATTCTCGGAACACGAGAGACGGAGGCCAAGTGGCCGGAGAGAGAGCTTCTTCGCGCTTGCTGGAAGGTACACCAACCTTAAACGATACGAATGACATCGTTTCGACGTTGGCGCCAAGTTTTACGAGACGACGCACCACAACGTCCGATGGAGCAAGCGCAAGTCGATTTGTAACCATGGTAATGACATGCTTATCCGTTACAGATGTGTCGAAGCGCGACATAAAAATCCACGACAATGACTGTGGCCTTGGAGCCACAAATACTGGATCATATATACTCCCCGATCCCATTCCTTGTTGCATTGCAGGCACAGGAGGCACTGCCGGTCAGGGAGCCGGAGGGAGGTGACGAGATGGTAGATCGAGGGGTAGTGATGTTCGGAGAGGGCACCGTGCGTCTCTCTTACCATATGCAGAATCAAACGAGGCACTCTCACTATATAGATCCTGCTTAAGACGGTGAAGCAGATCCGCTCTTATCGAGTTAATGGCGTTTCCTAGAGACGAGAAAATGCCATCCATTGAATTGAGCAAGGCGGCCTCAATCTCCGGAAACAATACAGGCTTTTTCGATTTACGCAAGGCATCACATTGTTTGCATAGCCAGCACAGACCACAATCTGCCAACAATTCACTTAACGTGGATTCAGAGACACCGGCACAGTGAGCATGGAACAAACGGCCACACACCCCCGAACACGACAAGTGTAATGGATCACCATTTGGATTAATTGCCGTAGCGCAAATTGCACAGATAGTCATTATGATAACACTGTTACACTGGAAAGCAGGCACACAACGAGTGATATCGCAAAGCAGATGTGTGCAAAAGTCACAAGCGATAAAATTTTGCCAGCCACAGGGCGATTAATCAAGCCGCGTTAAAACACTGGAATAAGCAGGAGCGATCAAAACCACGTCTGTGCGTCACCAAGCGGAGAGAGTGAGTTGATTACTATGAAATAATCACCTCACAAGTGTATTTTACAAGGCTTATACGCTTATACGTGTGTATATTCCTGGTTGCATCGGTCCTCGTAGGAATGTGCTTCACTAGTTATTTATTCCTGCATCGATCCCATAAAGGAATGTGCGTTACGATTATATTCATCGACATCGATTCCCTTAAAGGAATGTGTGTGAATGCGTCTGTCCGAGCATGCGCATCCTGCTTATAGGTGTATATATTCCTGTTTGCATCGATCCCCGTAGGAATGTGCTGTACTAGTTATTAATACTTACATCGTTCCCATGAAGGAATGTGCGTGAGTCTGCTCTTTCTATTCTATATCAATACATATTATCCAATCCAAAACGCCAGAGCTACTCACCCGTGACGCACAGATTGATTCACTCATTTTACCAATGCGTATGTCTTCCGCAATACTGATTCGTATCCCTCCTAACTGCGCCATTGTAGTGCCCGGAGGAGGAAATACGCTTTTCGGATCTCATTAATACGCCACGCACTCACAGTATATGTGTTCCAGCTGACAGTTCTAACTCAACTGACGATTTATTTTCTTCAATTCTATTTCTTGTCATTCTCTCGCTGTTGATACAACTATCCATTTATCTCTTTTTTTCTCTTTCTCTCTCTCACTCTCTTCCTTCCATACCTTATAATCCCTACAGTGGGATTTTGCATTAGTATGCGTGCTAGTCGAGGTAGATCGGCATTAGGAAAGCCAGCAGTAACAGTGGTACCACAAATTCGAACGAACAACATTTCGGTTATTTGTGCAATGAATAGAGGAGGAATATTGCATTACGTGACAAAAGAGAGAGTAATTAACCGAGAATCTTTTTTGCAGTTTATTATCGATCTGAAAACAAAATTAGCAGAAACCCTTACAGGAAACCTGATTTTTGTGATGGACAATGTCGCCTTTCACAAGTGTGTAGAGGTGAAACAGGCTCTTGAAGATGGAGGAGATGAAGTTCGTTATTTACCACCTTACTCTCCATTTTTAAATCCTATCGAAAATCTTTTCAGTAAATGGAAAGAAATAACTAAGCGTGCCAACGCAAACTGTGATGTAGAATTGTTGGAGGCCATAGAAGAAGGTGCTTCGTTGGTGACAGCAAGTGACTGTGAAGCATATGTACGGCATATGTGGTCGTATATTCCCCGATGCATGAATGAGGAGGAGATAGTAAATTGAACTGTTCTGTTTATTTTATTAAAGTTTATTGTTGTGTTAATTAAAAACGAATTAAACAACTATGAAGTTTGCAATAAGCATCGATTTTTTTTTTGAAATTCAAACACATAATTGGTTGAAATATTGAAATATTATTTGAACAATAAAAACAAGAGGATGCATTTAAAAATAAGGTTACAATATAAACTTATAAACAAAATTTTTTCATTCATTTTTTAATTTGTTTTTGAAACTACGATATTTCTGCCAACCCACTATTATTTATTTGACATAGATATTCCAGTCTAATTTTGTTTTTCGAATGCGTTGTTGATTTCAGATAAATGACCGGTTTTTTCAACTTATTGAAGGAAAAACGCATTCTTTCTTTCATTTTACTTTTTTTGCTAAGTTCGCTAGCTACTAGCGAGATACACCTGTTTCCATCTACGTTCCAATCTCGTGCCGTTTGCATCGAATCGCAAACCGCCTGCTTGGAATTGCATGCCACTACGATCGAATGCGTGCAACCATAGTTGAATCGCGTTCCACTACGGTCGAATCGTGTGCCACTTTTGGAGGAAAATTAATACATTATTGTACATTATTTCCAATAAAATACACGATTTCATAGATTCCGACTCATCAATTTCAGTTATAAACTGCCGCGGAATTCCGATCCGTCTATTTTCGGCCTAATAACATTTTAAAATTTAGCTTCTAAAGGCCTATAGTTCACACTAGCATTGAGTTATATGAACAATAAATCATTGCGAATAGAAGATGAGGTCTTATTAATAGGGTCTCATTAATATATTAAAATAAATTCATATTCATTTTACATATTGATTGTATTTGCATTAGAAAATACAAATGCTGCACATTGATAATCAATATATAAATTGTTGAACATTTTGACGTATTTTATTTCCTTCTATCCCACTGTGGCGAGAGCCCGCCAAACTGACAGATTGAAATGGCTTATACCGATATTGAAAAATAGTGTAACGATTTTGAAAACAAAACTTTTTGTATTGAACTGGCTTTTCAGACTTAAAATCACCCGTGCAGCCTTCAGCTTTCGTTTAACGGGGTTGAAATTTTCAGTTTCAATATTGAAGTGACTTGGAAAACCCTGTATTGTTTGATACTGTACTTGCACCATGTGTGAGATTTGCTCAGTGGTGACCGATGGGGCAAAACGTGTAAAGAATAGCCACATTCGCATGTCAGTGTGTGGAATGATATCCAATGAATCCGAGGCAAGCGGCGATCCGGATCCTCTAAGTAGTGGTGATAGCGGCTTAATAGGTGGTTGCATGGTAGTGTTGGACGACGGTCCGCTCGCACTTACACTAAATGAAGCGGCCAAGGCTGGAAACTGTTGTGACGATGTAATATTGTTGACCCCTGAAGTAAACAATCCTGGATTCGATGATGCTGGTTTGCGATGAATGGGTTGTTGTGACGGCAAATCAGTGGCGATGTTCGACGAAAACATACAAGAACGGATCTCGTCCTTAAGCACTTTCAGGAGCTCGCGCTTATTATCTATGATCTGTTGTGACAGCTCGCTACGTAGGCTCACTTTAAGGTCGGCTATGCTGGACAGTAGGTCGACAGAAGTGTGAGTGTACGGGGTGGAAGACCTCAACACAGCCGTACGCGGATCCTTGTGAAACTTAACACAAACTTTACAGGCCCAAAAAAAGTTGTGCACAGGACTCTATAGTAGCGGACAGTTCCTCAGAAAGGTCGCTGCATGAGAAGTGAAACTCAGAGTTGCACCAACCCTGGCATTTCACAATGCGATCAGCAGCTGCGATGTCGTTAGCGCAGGCGGGACAAATACCAGCCATCCCAACTAACAAAATCGTTATGCTTTCTCATTCTACTCAATTGATCAGTCAACCTGAGAGAGCGAGAAAGCATGTTAGTTTTGTCGCTTGGGATTGCTTTGTGGATAAGCGATTCCCGCTGCGCAAAGCGACGGAAGGCGTTATGGCGTTCTGAGAATTTTATCATGCCTTCCTTTTCTCTCCAACGGCAAATTTGTCGAGCAGCTTGTCGAGCTGCCCGTCCCTGGCTCCGCCTCATTCCCCTCGCCTGAGCGCGCTGCCGAAGGTTTGGATGTATTGGTGCGTCAGACGGCCAATCGCTGTCAGCCGTCTTTTTCCCTCCGTGCTTTTTCCCTCCATAGCGCCATCTCTTTCTCGCGTGTGGTCAATGCTCGCGAGTTGTTGTGGCGCCTAAAAATGCCGTTAACAAACATTGCGGCGATGAAGTTACATTTTCACAAATCAAACCAAAAAAGCGCAATGAGTTTAATCGATGCAATGTAAAAATGGCTACGGAATCACTAGCGCACGATGGAGGGTTTGCTGTGCAACGCGCAGAACCGTAATTCGCTCTAACACGTTCAGCCCGGCGCTGATTTTCATCAACATTCCGTTCCGCCGGCATCTAGAACGTAAGCTGATTGTGAAATCGGCATACTGGAAAGTCCACTGGCAGTCCCTGGGGCCTGCCATCGAACTGAACGTGCTAAGCATTAAGCATAACACTAAGCTTTTGCTTTCGTCTGTTGTGGATTACATAGATCTACCAATACATAGATCGACCAATGCTAAGCATCCTGCGCATGGTTGTGAATGTGCGTGTGTATGCAAAACTGTCGCCAAATGTGTTTTCTTCCGGAATGTTATGATCCATCGGTCAAAGAAAGGAAGGTGTTCATGAAAGGCGGAAAGACGAATTGAGGCCCCTGAGGAGGGGGTACTGACACACAGCTGTTGGAAGATTGAACAGTATACTTAAATTGCCAGCGGATGGGGGGGGGGGGGTGGCCATGGGACCCCTACGATCATCGGTCACAGGCCCTAAAATTGTTGTCGCCATGGGGGGAGGGGAGGTGCAAATGGTTCTCCAGCCACGGGGCACCAACGACCATCTTTCCGGGGACCCTTGTCGCTAATAATCTGTCCACTTGTAGACATACGGCATACTACAGACTAGAAATCTTCGGCGACCGCCTAGTCCGCCTACCGTTAGGTCCACCACTGGTTCATGACGGTGTTTTTTTCTATCGTGGAGGTGCATCCTTCCCCCTGCCTGCAGCGTATGCATCGGGAAGCAGACAATGTGGCAGGAGACAGTGTGGCAGTATGCAAGTTACCCGCTGGATAAGAGCGGTCCCGCGGCACCGCCGTCATTCCTCACATCTGCATGCCCGTCGTGGGTTCTAACCGCGTATGAACCGTCCGCCGTAGCTAGGGCTGACTATCCGGCTACGTGCTACTCAAGACCTGAAAAGGCCGGCATGATCGCGTTGGCTATTACGCCAATAATAATAATAATAGGAAGAAGAACTTAGCATAGCAGTCCACACTCGGGGAAGGTTTTTGTTTTGACTTTGGTGCTGCCGGGTCTACCGCTGTGGCGCGACAAATGCACGGAATGCACTCGACCAAAACATGAACCTACCGATCCGAACCCACTCCAAGGCATTGTCTGTCAATCGGCGTCATGATAACTACTCCAAACCAACAAGCCATCAGATTCTGGACGGACAGGTGCAGCACCATACGCGCACCGTAATAAACAAATCCAAAATCCTCTTTTGTATGGATTCAATTCAAAATGTTGTTTCCACTTGCGTCCGCTAGCTGATTTAGAAATAAATGTGCAACATATCGCACGCACGTTTGCTTAGATGCTACAGTGTGTCTTTTTAATACCCCCAACAGCAGAGCCGATCGCAAAGATGCCAATGCCAATGGTTGTGTTGTCTCTCAGGTAGCGAGATCGAGAATGCGTGGTATTTTGTAGACGCAGCGGATGAAAATGTACGCATCAGAATCAAATAGTTTAGGGGTTTCCAAACACACGCACACACCCGAACACAATAACACGCGCCCTCAAACTCACACACACACACACACACACACACACACACACACACACACACACACACACACACACACACACACACGCACACACACACACACACACACACACACACACACACACACACACACACACACACACACACACACACACACACACACACACATGAACGTATGCGCGCACACACATATGCACGTAAGCGCGCACCCGAGCACGCACCCACGAAAGCGCGCACGCGATAACGCACCTATGAACGCGCGCACGCGATAACGCACCTACGAACGCGCGCACGCGAGAACGCACCTACGAACCCACGCACACGCACGAGCGAGTACGGCTACCTTATCGGAAGAAAGGCTGGTTCAGCTTTCTTGTAGCGCATCCTCATCTCTAGCGCCGGGCGGGGTGGGGAATCGCGACATGATAGAGTGAACGGTCACTTTCCCCGCGCTGTGTGTGTGCGTGTGTGTATCGAGACCCGAAAACTCGAGACAGATTTCGGCACATTAAAAAAATAAATTATAGCCACTATACATTGTGCTACATGATGCTTAGAAGGTCGTTGAAGCATCAAACATGTTCAAATAAAAAAATATTAGATTAGTGTTAGACGTTCTCCTACGCTTGTTTTAAATAGGCTTCTTCACCCTCAATTGGCAGGGGCATCGAATGGTCTCATCAGCAGCGGCACGAAATAAAATAAACCATCAATACACCGATAACACTTTAAATCCCAAACCAACCCAACCAGCTTCTCCCACGGCGTCTCAAGGTCACTCACAAATTAATAAATGCTAACACCCACCAATAACAATACACAACCGCAATGCACATATGAGTATCAACGCATACACCGCAACAGCCAATCAGCTGGCGGCGGAAGGCACGGGCAGAAGCGCAAGTTAGGCAAGGCAGGGTGAGGGAGGCTGGCCAGCGCAGATTTTGGTACATTTCCTGCGCTGGAAACTGCTCGAATTTGCGCAGCGGGTCGATTGTGATGTTGAAGCGACGTAATGATTGTGGGCCGGAAAACGTTTCCAGGTGATTGACGGTGGATAATCCAGTTGTTAAACAAAACCAGGCAATGAAGTCACCTACACCAGCAACAGGTTCAGCAAAGAAACAGGTTTTCACGGAATAATATTGAAAATAGTCGGAGCGCAGAGAATCTTCGACCAGTCACAGTGACGTTTGGAGTGAGAGTGAGAGTTTTATCATGGGATTATCTTCACCATTAACAAAACGTTAATTGCACTTTGAATAGTAATATCTCATGAGACAACAGACAACCCAAATCAGTCACCTCACCTTGACACCTCTATCAGACACTCGAATTACACCCCGTATTGTCTTAAATGGAATCCGTTCAGAAGTTTGTCGTCGCATAAGAACGCTTCGGCGTTTTGGTCGCCAACATCTTGGCACTATTAGGCAACAATCAAAGCAGCGAAAGAAAGCCATGGTTCATTTTTGAGCTTTTAAAAGATGCAAAAAATGAAGATAGTGGTACAAGTGGCTACATTACTGGGTTATCTGGGCCGGGAGATCGATGCAAACAGTGAAATAGTACTTGGGAAACATGAACACACATATCAGGATGCAGAAATCACGTCCACTGGCATCGCAATGGCAAACAATGACGCTAAAACTCAATGCGTTCATATTAGGTGAATTTCGGCAGTATTTCGACATGACACCCAAGTCCGCAAACTGGTACAACATCCGTCACATGTGTTCCATCGAATTTTTCAGGACCAATATTATGCAAAAGCTCTACTGTGAAAATTTTGTCGCGAAAACTTAGGATGCCTATAAGCATGTCTTCGTCCATCATGGCGAAAATTCCGGATAACTTATGAAAGGCAACTACCTAAGCCTAAGATTTATTTGTCCAAGGAAGCTAAAACAATTACCTTTCAAATGATTTACATGTAAAGAAATTATCTCTCCTTTACTCTCTACAGCCAGCCGAAAAAAGGCCATTTTTTCATCTAAACGTTACGGGGATATTGATCACGAGTTCGAACATACCGAACGATCCGCCATTCAATAGAACTTTAATTAAAGTTGAAAGAGTACGATGGTATACAATGTTATTCCCATCTTTCAAAACCTTTCGCCGCATTTGGCCCGCGGGCTGGACTTTGCCGACCGCTGCGTTAAACGATTGTCAACATCGTACATACAATTCCAATCCGTAAACTTTTTTCGATTTGGTAACACTAGGTTTTGAACGCGTAAAATCCCAACTCGAATCTGGAAAATGTATGTTGGCTATCTTGTCATTCATTATAAATAAATACATGAAACATTTTGAGTGTAGTTAATTTTATGCTAAAATATACGATAATTGGGCCCTTTCCGTTTGAAGCTCGTAGGCTGAAATTTCAGCCTGTCAGCTGTTTGGATTGTATAGCAGTTTTCGAGCAGCTATCTAAGTGAGTATAATATACAGGTGGGCCTATCCCAAGGTGTATTAATTTACAAGACTGATTTTTATCGCTTCTGCTTCTTAATGAAGATTGTAAGAGTGTTTTGAGTATTCGTAAAGCCTCCAGAAAGCTTGTTTTAGCAAAAATTTTCACCCGTTCTGCCAAAAAGTGATGTTCAAAATTGGTTATGAAAAAATGCTATGAGACCACCTGGACTACATACACTTTGATTCCAGATTCCACCACCTGATCTCTTTAATGCACCTTTGGATAAATGTAAACAACATCGTGTTCTCGAGCAGGTACTCGAATCTAATTCTTTCGTTTAGGTTAAAATTTCCTAAACTGAAAATCGCAGGCTAGTTTTTTGTGTGGCTTTGTATGGATTGTTTACATGATTTCAGCCTCCAACTGTCAAACTCCATACAAAAACTGACTAGAATTGTGAAGGCCCCCAATAACTGAAGAAACCTTCTGAAAATTTTCATCTTTCTACCTTATATTTTACAAGGTTTCTCAAGCCAGCTCAAGATCGTAACACTATTTTTCGAACACGTTAAACGATTATCAACAACGTACATACAATTCGAATCCGTAAACTTTTTTCGATTTGGTAACACTAGGTTTAGGACAAGTAAAATCCCAACTCGAATCTGGAAAATGTATGATGGCTGTCTTGTTACCCATTATACATTTTTTAGATTCGAGTTGGGATTTTACGCGTTCAAAACCTAGTGTTGCCAAATCAGAAAGAGTTTACGGATTCGAATTATATGTATAATGCTGACAATCGTTTAACGTGTTCGCAAAATAGTGTTACGAAGTTGAGCTGGCTTGAGAAACCCTGTAAGGCAATTCAACAGTTAGACCATGCAATTATCGTTTTGGTAGGATTTGATTAGACGTAGATATATACACAATTGATTTATTTGAAAACGACCATTGTTTACATTAAGCTGATAAAGACTGTAGAACATAATGAAGCGAGGGCTTTTTCATTATTTTCTTGGAGGAGGAAAGGGATTGTAGAGAGCAATAGCAGTGACTAAGAGGGACAGCATGTACAAGTAGGGATAATAGGTTAACAGTTGTTATTGTACCACCGACGAAGAAGGTCGAATAAATGTAACACCGAACCAGAATTCTACAGACTGGCACTGTCGCAGGATTCACAGTTACCTTTTTGACGTTAGCGAGCTCACCAATTTCACGATCACTCCCTGCTTTCGTACACTGTTGCTGCTTATGTTACTGCTGCTGCTACTTTGAGCTCGCACTCTTTCATGGCCATTTTCCGTTCTTGCTGTTGCACTTCCATAAGCTTTTCCACTGCCTCTTGCTTCGATCTTTTGTGTAGCTCTGTTGTCAATGCATTTGTGGTAGGAGGCCTTTTTGCAGCATGGAATGTAGCGGGCTCCTTTTCCTCTGTAGCCAGCTTATTCACCAAGGCTTTAACCTTTTGGCTCTTTTGTCGCCTTCGCAGCTCTCAGTAGGCATCACCGTCATCGCAATGGCTTCCTTAGAGGATTTTAGAAGGCCCATCTCCTTAGATTCGCACTTTGCCACCTTCATCACATATAAATTGCACCATGATTTTGACATCATAATGACGTCGACACACTCGTAATGGTACCACATTCTGTACTTTTCGCAAGGCACCATATCTTCCATGGTGTTATACCGCTCGCAGCCACCACAATCAAACCCACGCTTGATCATCGAGAATACTTTTTACGGAAAATAACTTGCGTTAGAAAGTTTCGCACGATTTTTCAAATGTTGCTACGGATGTAGCTTTCTGTTTATTTTGAGTAGCTTACAAAAAGGTACAAACTTTTCTATAACTTTCGCTCACGTATATATTTATCGCCGTTCAGTTTAAAAATTAATCGGTTCTTTCTTGCTAAACTTTTGCTCCTGTCACGATTTTCGATCATTATACAGTTTATCAGCCCTGACCTTGCTTTATCTAAGTTGCCCTATTTATAATGAGCTTATTGTCACATATGGCCGCGGGGCCAAGGGGATTTTCAGCGCTCATTTTCTCAAGCACTCATGAGTGCTTTTGAGAAGCCCTCGTTCTCAGCGTTTGTCGAATCGGAACAAAATCGGTTTTGAGAATCTTTGAGAATCTTTGAGAAAGTTGACGATGCAGCGATCGGCTAACTGAAATATAAGCAATTGTGCTATTTCTTTTTCGATAATCACTTTGGAAAATGTATTCAATATTTATAATTGAAAAAGTTAAAAAAAAATGCGATCAAAAACATATTTTCTATTTAAAGCTCCAAATAAAACTTGAGTGGCTTTACCAGTTTCTCAGAGTGAGAAAAATTGACGACGGCCACGAGCTCGCGTCTGAGAACAAGTTTTGAGTGCTTGAGAAACTTAAATGAGTGCTTGAGAAACTTAAATGAGTGCTTGAGAATGTTTTCTCAGCTTGAGAAAGCCTCGTGGCCCCGCGGCCTATGGGGTAACCTTTAAAAAATATTCGAACTGTTTTTGACAGTTCGTTGTTATGATTTGCTATTTGTTTGGCTAATCCACACAAGGTCGATATCTTCCCAACAAGTGCCTTCTGTCAATGAGAGCGTGGTTGATTTGGGACTTGCAAATTGTATAGGTATTGTATAGACCTATACAAAAATGTTCGTAGAGTTTCACGTGAGGAGCCAACCTGTTTAACCAAGAGAAAAAATGTGGGAAATTTTTACGGAATATATTAACTGTTATGAGCTGCCATCTCGATATTAAAGAGCCGCTTGCGTCTCGCGAGCCGAATTTTGCCAATTGCTGGTATATACGAATAATTGGGCACTCGTTGGCTCTACGTTTTTGCAGGTATTCATTACCAGTTTGCCTGTGAGGCGTCGAAAACTAATCGACACGTTCGAACGCGTTCGGTGTATTTTTTATGTTCTCTAATACGCTTCCAAAAGTCCTGGTCGTTTTTATGCATATCATTCGCTCGTTTACTTTGCCCAACTGACTGATGCGATTCTCGTTAATTTTACACATGTGTTCTGTTTTGCTATTTTTATGCTCCTATTGTTTATTTTCTGCTGAACGGAATCGTTTAGGAATAGTTTTAAACTGAATTTTTGAGGCAATAAGTTCCTATTTAGGAGTCGTTAAATTGTTTAGGTAAGTTCTCAATCGTGGCAATAATTCAGTAATAATAAATTTAAGCTTGAAATTCATTTCAATTTTTTATGTTGAATTCAGACGTTTCATTTTCATCCGACGGTTCTGGAACCATACTTTAACTTGTCTTTCGTTTAACATAAGAGACACTGCAATTTCGTAACGACGCAGTCTTGTTAAGTAATGCGAATGTGCATATTCACTTTCTAATGCATTGATCTGTAAAAAAGGAAAATAGTATATAAATATGCAATCATTTAAATATGCATAAATACATTGTTTTAGTTTCGACAGCCGCACCTCTTATTTTCGTTCGTTTGATAGATATATATATATATATATATATATATATATATATATATATATATATATATATATATATATATATATATAATATATATATTATATATATATATATATATATATATATATATATATATATAGAAATCTCGTGTCACGGTGTTTGTTGCGAGCAAAACGGCAGGATCATTTTCAACGAAACTTTCCACACACCTTATGGTGGTATGAGAATAGGTTTTAACACACATCATTTTCAGAAATTACACTAAACTTAATTTATTAGCAAGTTTTTAATCCCATACCAAAAGCAGTATTGTTTTTGTAAACAGCGCTTTGACACTCGGTGTTAAGTGTAGTTTACACTGGTGTTAAAACCCCGCAAGCAATTTAGAGCAGTTTGCGAGCTCGCACGAGGCCTTGCAATTGCGATAGCTTTTTAGCACTGGTATATATTATTCCCCGATATACGCTATATTCGATATACTCGATTTTGGTATACGTTGTGTTCTAAATTTGACAGTTCTGTTAAGCAAATTGTACAAATTTGACAGATCGAATGTCAAAAACAAAATAACTTCCCTTTGATCGAATTTTAAAAACCATTTCAAAAGGCACAGGTATTCCTCGATATACGCAACACACGATATACGCAATATACGATATACGCAATTTCGCTATACGCAATTTTCTTAATTTGACAATTCTTATACTACTTTGACACATCAAATGTCAAACTCAAAATAAATTCTCTCTACGTCAAATTTTAAAAACAATTTTAAATGGTACACAATTTTAATTTTTTAGTTGAAATCAGATCAAATAACTAATTAAATTGCTAAAACCAACCCCTTCAAACAGAATGATACGAAATTTAGCTATAATTTGTCCGAAAACATTGAAATTCGACTTACGCTATTGCCCTCCAGTCCGCATTAATATGATGGAGTGCCTGTATATGATATACAGGCGGTCCTCGAGATACACGGTTAATGGGGACCGAAAACGGCCGCAAAATTCCGCGTGTCTCGAACTTCCACGTATGTCGAATCTCGTGATTTCCAGGCTAAATATAGCTAATTTTGGCGTAATTTTGCAAGCATGGAATGGTTTTAGCCACTCAATTAATTATTTGATATGATTCTGACTGAATTTTACAGTTTTAAACCTTTTGAATTAGTTTTAAACATTCGATCAAAAGGGAAATTATTCGGCATTTGACAATTGATGTGTCAAATCAGTACAATTTGCTCAAAGAGCTGTCAAATTTAGAAAACCGCATATCTTCGAATTCGCGTATAAGAGGTACCGTGTATCTCGGGGACCGCCTGTATGGTATAGGGGTCCAATAAACTCCGTGGTAAACCAAAAACTCAGTGGTACCCAAGCGGATGATTGGCATAGCAGATCATTACATACTGTTATTACGATACAGGGTTTTTCAAGCCAGCTCAACATCGTGACACTATTTTTCAAACACGTAAAACGATTGTCAACATCGTACATACAATTCGAATCCGTAAACTCTTTTCGATTTGGTAACACTAGATTTTGAACGCGTAAAATCCCATCTTGAATCTGGAAAATGTATTGACTGAATTAATGACTTTACGCATTCAAAACCTAGTGTTACCAAATCGAAAAGAGTTTACGGATTCGAATTGTATGTACGATGTTGACAATCGTTTAACGTGTTCGAAAAATAGTGTTACGATGTTGAGCTGGCTTGAGAAACCCTGTAAGATGAATCGAAGCTTTGGGATGAAATCATAGTAATCATTGTAATCGTTGGTTTTGTACTTCTTGGATTGCAAATTCTTCTATTTTTTATTAAAACAAGACATTAATTTTATCCCGTGTGAAACCGGGTTAATCAGCTAGTTATATATATATATATATATATATATATATATATATATATATATATATATATATATATATATATATATATATATATATATATATATATATATATATATATATATATATATATATATTATATTGTAAACTATGTAAATGTTACCTTAGTTTTGTATACGTCTCAGAATCATACGTCAACCATTAAGAACCTTGATTCTGCTGTCACACTGACAGTTGTCGAAGCGCAATGAAGAAGAACAATAAAGATGGATTCAGATCGAGTTGAACATTCGAGCAAGAAACAACTTCAGCCTTCCGTTATTGTCTTCAGTAATTTTGTCTCCTTTTACAACTCAGAAGTGGGATATTCAAAATGCCTACCAAAGAGCAAATGCTGAGTGAAATTCAGTCTACCGGAACGCGTGTACCATCGGCAACCATAATAGAGCAAATCCGGATGTTATACGACAAAATTTCTCAAAAATGTGAGCCAAAAGATCTTGAGGACAAAACAATAGCTGGATCGTCCAAGATGGCCGCCTTAGCTTTCAATGAAGCCCCTATTGTTCCCGTTAAGATAGATAATACAATCGCTGCCGTTGCTGCTGCGTCAGAAGAAAACAACATTCCTGAAATTGCCGCAACCGATGCTGCTGCTCGTGCAACCATTGACCGAGAAATGATACGTTCGCACAAAGTGAACCCCAACTCTGCTTTGGAGGAGCGCATACGCCAGTTGGAACTAGAAAAAAACCTACTTTTACTCCAGAAAGAAATGGCTGAGCTGAAGGCTACGACCGCTGGCGGAACGAGTGCCGACGTAAATGCACTCGCTCCAGCGCGTGACGTTTTCGAGTGTGTTGCAGGCATGGTGTCGCCGTTTTCTGGCGACAAATCTGAAAGTATCACTCCTTGGTTTGAGGAACTCGAAAAGGCAATAGGCATACTTCAACTTCACGACATATCGATGTTATATGTTACACGCCGGCTTTTAGTTGGAACTGCGGCTATATTCGCAAAGACCGTGCATGCGAGTAGCTATGTTGAACTCAAAGTAAAGCTAACCGCAGCTTTCGGAAAAGGCCCTTCATCGGAATGTGTCTACGCTGAATTGCGACGCCGGCGCCTTCTACCCACTGAAACAACATTTCGATATGTATTGGAAATGGAAAAGATAGCTAAAAAGGGAGCTGTACCCGAAGAAGAACTTATTACTATCATCATCGACAACATGGGAGATGCTAGCAACACGAGTGGTATGCGATACGCAGCCAACACACTGGAAGATCTGAAGAAGTTTTTGGGGAAATACGAACAACTGCGTATGCTAAAAGCACCACCGTCAACTCGTGCTTCACCACGACAACCCGTCGGCAGTCTAGAAGCTTCAGAAATTCGATGCTTTAATTGTTCGGCTTTTGGGCATTATCGTGATAAGTGCCCGAAACCGCCTCGTCCACCAGGAGCCTGTTTTCACTGTCATCAGAGGAATCACACTTACAAAGACTGCCCAGAAAGGAACAACACTTCAACAGGAGCAGTTTTTACAACCGATAGAGACTCCGTAGTTACACTGCAAGAAACACAAGAGGTGAGTGTTGCCTTTGAGTTAAAAGATTGTTGGAGCAGTGTGACTGACTGTGTGCGTTGTCTTTTTGATTCAGGAAGTCCAACATGCTTCATTGATGAATCACTGGTCCCAAAATCCTGTCTAAATGCTATCAAAACATCAAATTTTCGTGGTTTAGGAAATAATCAACTTAAAACACGTGGCCAGTTGAGATGTCGAATTAAATTCAATGATCAAATTAAAGAACACACATTTCACATTCTCAGTGCAGGGAGCATGGTTTGGCCATTAATTATCGGACGTGACTTACTTATGAAATTTAATATCCGTCTCACACAAATCAAATTTAAATACAATAAAGATGAATTAATGAATATAAATAAAAAAATAAATCTTCCCGTGTTACAACCACACATGTTTTCACTGCTCCAACACATCGGTATTTTAAAACAAACAAATATTACAGAGTCGAGGAAAGTAGCACACCATAGTTTTATTGAACAAGAGTCAAATCGTTATGATAAATATGAAGAATGCCCTTTCGAGAAAAACAAAAACTTGGTTTTTGCAGAACTTTGCGCTATTGATATCTCTGAGAGTAAAACACTTAATATAAACCAAAATCTACAAAAAGATCAAATTGATGCCCTAAAAAAAACAGTAGCAGACAATTACATTTACATTCCTACAAATCAAATTAATTATCCTGAACATAGCATGAAAATAAGCCTTACTCATGAAACCCCAATATACTGCAAACCAAGACGCCTCTCATACGCTGAACGTAACCAAGTTAAGGAAATTGTCAAAGATCTTCTAGAAAAAAAGATAATTCGTTAAAGCAATTCTCCCTACGCTTCAGCACTCGTTTTAGTGCGCAAAAAGAATGGAGAAATAAGAAAATGTGTTGACTATAGACCAATAAATAAAATAACAATAAGAGACAACTACCCAATCCCTCTAATTGACACGTGCCTAGAACATTTAAGTAATAAGAATTTCTTTAGTTTGTTGGATTTAAAAAGTGGGTTTCATCAAGTGAAGATGCACGAAAATTCTATAAAGTATACTTCTTTTGTCACACCAGATGGGCAGTATGAATACCTAAAAATGCCATTTGGATTAAAAAATGCTCCATCGGAATTTCAAAGATTTATAAACTCCATTCTTAGGGAATTCATAGACTCAGAAAAACTTGTCGTCTACTTAGACGATATAATTATTGCTTCAAAAGATTTTCAAACACACCTTCAAGTCTTATCGGCAGTTCTTAAAAAAATTCGTCAATGTGGTATAGAACTGCGTCTTGATAAATGCTATATAGCTCATCAAGAATTAGATTATTTAAGTTATAAGGCTAATTCGAACGGAATATGCCCTAGTAATAAGCATATTTCAGCAATCAAGAATTACCCTATTCCCAAAGATATTAAACAAATCCAGAGATGTCTTGGACTATTTTCTTATTTTCGTCGTTTTGTACCTTCATTTGCTAACCTAGCCAAACCATTGACAAATTTACTACGAGCAGAAAAGCCTTTTATTTTCGACTCAGATTGCCTAACCGCATTCAATAATCTTAGGCAGAAGCTAATTGAATCCCCAGTTTTATCCATATTTGATCCCACCCGTGAAACAGAGCTGCATTGTGATGCCAGTGCTACTGGTTTTGGTTCCGTATTATTGCCAAAACAAGACGATAACAAATTTCATCCTATAGCCTATTTTTCCAAAACAACTTCTAAAGACGAATCTAAACTTCATAGCTATGAACTAGAAACCTTATCGGTCATTTATGCACTTAAACGCTTCCACAGCTATGTTCATGGTATCCCGATAAAAAATTCTCACTGACTGCAATTCCCTCGTAGAGACATTGAAAAATCGAAATGCCTCTGCAAAAATTGCACGTTGGTCTCTTTTCTTAGAAAATTATAACTACACAATGCAACATCGCCCGGGTACCGCTATGAGTCATGTGGATGCTTTAAGCCGATCATTTTCTGTAAATTTAATAGAAGAACTAGACATTGACAGTCAGTTACAAATAACCCAGTCTCGCGATCCAGTCATAGAAGATTTGAAAAATGAGCTTGAGTCCAGGCCTGTGAACGGATACGTTTTTCAAGATGGATTAGTCTACCGAAAATCACCTTCTAACAAATTACAACTTTACGTTCCTAGGGAGATGATTGATAACGTGATTCGAAATATTCATGAGAAAATAGGCCACTTGGGAACCGGGAAATGCTGCGATCAGATAAGCAAACACTATTGGTTCCCGTTAATGAAGACAAGAGTAGAAAACTTTATAAAAAATTGTCTGAAATGTATTATATATTCCTCGCCAGCACGCAATAATAACAGAAATCTCCATAGTATTCCCAAAACAGCAACTCCATTCGATACAATACACATCGATCACTTGGGACCTTTACCTACGTCTCAATCAAGGAGAAAATATGTATTAGTTGTAATCGATGCATTTACAAAATTTGTCAAGTTGTACCCAACAACAACAACCAATGCACGAGAAGTTTATAATGCTTTACTCCAATATATGGCTTATTATAGTCGACCTAATCGAATCATTAGTGATCGGGCCACATGTTTTACATCTGCCCAATTTATAAATTTTTCAACATCCCGCGGAATTTCTCATGTTCTAACAGCAACTAGCTCACCTCAAGCAAATGGGCAAGTTGAGAGAGTCAATAGAGTGCTGCGACCAATTCTTAGCAAACTTTCAAGTTCTATCGATCACGAAAATTGGAGCACCCA